>NC_090934.1:366743608-367043608 GCF_040938575.1 Ambystoma mexicanum | reverse complement strand
GATTGGCCCTGTGCGAGCGGGTTACATGTATTACTGGGGTTTGCGGGAAGTGTCACACGTGATTGGCCCTGTGCGAGCGGGTTACGTGTATTACTGGGGTTCGCAGGAAGTTTCACACGCAATTGGCCCTGTGCGAGCGGGTTACGTGTATTACTGGGGTTCACGGGAATTTTCACACGCGATTGGCCCTGTGTGAGCGGGTTATGTGTATTACTGGGGTTCGCGGGAAGTGTCAAACGCGATTGGCCCTGTGCGAGCGGGTTACGTGTATTACTGGGGTTCACGTGAAGTTTCACACGCGATTTCGCTGTCAGAAGTTTCACATGCGATTTCGCTGTCAGAGCGGGGTACGTGAATCCAGTGGGGTGCGCAGGGAGTCCCACACGTGAATTGGCAGTGTGGGCCCTCCCAGGTGTCCCCTCTACCCCCTCCATGGCCCCTGCAGGTAGCCCACACCACAGGGGACTACCCTGCACCCCTGGCCATGTCCTGCAGGCAGCCCATCCACCATGGGCATGCCCCCCAGCCAAGCCACGTGTCATGTTGCAATATGATCACCAACCCATGTCCCCCAGCACCCCCACCCCCCAGCAGTGAGGGGCCCTGCCAGCAGGCCCCCACTCATGTCCCCCAGTACTCCCACCCCACAGCAGTGAGGGGCACCTGCCAGCAGGCCCCAACTCATGTCCCACTCATGTCCCCCTGCACCCCCACCCCCCAGCAGTGAGGGGCACCTGCCAGCAGGCCCCCACTCATGTCCCCCATCACCACTACCCCCCAGCAGTGAGGGGCACCTGCCAGCAGGCCCCCACTCATGTCCCACTCATGTCCCCCTGCACCCCCACACCCCAGCAGTGAGGGGCACCTGCCAGCAGGCCCCCACTCATGTCCCACTCATGTCCCCCAGAACCCCCACTCCCCAGCAGTGAAGGGCACCTGCCAGCAGGCCCCCACTCATGTCCCACTCCTGTCCCCCTGCACTCCCACCCCCCAGCAGTGAGGGGTACCTGCCAGCAGGCCCCCACTCATCTCCCACTCATGTCCCCTGCACCCCACCCCCAAGCAGTGAGGGGCACCTGCCAGCAGGCCCCCACTCATGTCCCACTCATGTCCCCCTGCACCCCCACCCCCTAGCAGTGAGGGGCACCTGCCAGCAGGCCCCCACTCATGTCCCACTCATGTCCCCCTGCACCCCCACCCACCAGCAGTGAGGGGTACCTGCCAGCAGGCCTCCACTCATGTCCCCCTGCACCCCCACCCCCCAGCAGTGAGGGGCACCTGCCAGCAGGCCCCCACTCATGTCCCCCAGCACCCCCACCCCCCAGCAGTGAGGGGCACCTGCCAGCAGGCCCCACTCATGTCCCCTTGCGACCCCACCCCCCAGCAGTGAGGGGCACCTGCCAGCAGGCCCCCACTCATGTCCCACTCATGTCCCCCTGCAACTCCACCCCCCCAGCAGTGAGGGGCACCTGCCAGCAGGCCCCCACTCATGTCCCCCAGCACCCCCAGCAGTGAGGGGCACCTGCCGGCAGGCCCCCACACATGTCCCACTCATGTCCCCCAGCAACCCCACCCCCCAGCAGTGAGGGGCACCTGCCAGAAGGCCCCCACTCAAGTCCCACTCAAGTCCCCCTGCACCCCCAACCCCCAGCAGTGAGGGGCACCCACTCATGTCCCCCCCCTACATGAAATAAAGATGCACAATCATGGCCCACTTATACACCAAAATACCACAGCATGCCACCCCATTCTTGAGACGCAATGATTTCCCAATCCACCACACACTGACATGCCTATCTCAAGACACAAACCAAAAGTCAACTATGTACATCAACACATGTCCGTCACACACACACACTGGTTGCCACTGATTGAGTAAACCCACATGTCGACATGCATGAACCCAATGAGCGAATCCCACACATTGAAGTAAAACATCAAAATGTATTAACATGAAAATCAATGTAAAGTAATTAAAGCATAAAATAATGGCAAACATGAAATGAAATGCATGTCTAAATGAAAAAAAAAAATCCTCAAGAAATCCCAAGTAATCCAAAAGAAAAATGGCCAAAAATCTCTGTCCACCAAACCAAATCCAAATGAAACTCAAAAAGGTAAATCCATTGATCCACAGTGAAATGAAATCAAAATGTCCAAATAAATCCAACGTCCAACTATGTACAATCCAATTTTCAAGGGTCCATGAGCCCAACGAAATAAATGAAACCTATCTAATAACCTACCTAACAAAAATGTATATACAAAAGTGTGGAGCATAGTCTAAAAGCCCCAAAATAAAAAAAAAGAAAAGGAAACCTAACACTATAAACTATTTACAATGGCGGCGGGCAAGTCCTGCGGCTCACTCAGTGATGTTGTCGGCCAGGGCATCATCGAACTCCATGTCTATTTGCTGGAGGCGGGCCCCTGTCCTGGCCACGAGGTCTCGCAGGGAGGCACTCATGGCCTGTTCCAACTCCCTGCGAGTCGCCTCGAAAGCACTCTGCCCGCCTCAATGCCCGACGCATGGAGAACTCTGCCCTGACCATGGTGAGCCGCGCCTCTTCCGCCCACCGCTGCTCCGCACCTATACGCTGGCCCAACCGCAGCCACACGGAAGACACACCCATTCCAGGGTCCTCCTGCCCTCTGGCCGAAGCCTGCCCCCCTGATGTCGATGGCCCCAAGCCATCATTGCTCCCACCTAGAGCCTGCTCCTGCTGCTGCTGCAGTCTATGTGCCCTGTCCGATGATGCCTGCACATCCTCTATCAGCTGGTCTCCAGTTGTGGTGTCCACCCCTGCTGGACCGCTGGACTCCCGACTGTGGCAGGGATGGGATCTCCACCAAGCTGGCTGTGTTGGTCAGGCCAGTTCCACAGGGGGCCCTGGTGGAATCTGGGCCGGAAGACGGCAGGGAGAACGACTGGCACATAGTCTCCACAGAGGAGGAGAGGTCTGCCAGAGTGCGCGTCACATGTAGGAACCCACTGACCAGGTCCCCTCCCAACAGTGCCACGCTGCTGTTCGTGATGACGTGCGTTCTCCGCCCAGGAAGAACGCACGTCATCACGAATGTCACGCATGCGCAACGCAACACCAATCAGGACGGAGCCCATACGTTCATGGGACCCCTCGTCCGCAGGTAGTGGAGAGGCAGATGACATGGCACTCTCCCCTACCTGCGGATGGGCCTGGGACGGGGCATCCCTGCTGGTGCATGGTGATGCAGTCACAGGGTCAAGGACAGCGACATGCACAGGCCCCTCCGCGGTGATCTGTGCTGCCTCCTGACCCTGGCCCTGGACTGCACCACTTGCACCAGTGGTACTACCCCCACCAGGCCCCATGTGCGGCTCAGTAGCGGGCTCCTCCTCCTCTGTGGAGACCACCAACCTGGATGTCTCCGCACCGTCTTCCGCCAACGCAAGCCCCTGTGGGGACTCACCCGGCCCTTCCGCCACAGCCATAGTGGCAGAGGCGACACCAGCCCTCTCGCTCCCAGATGATGGCAAGTCCTGGGAGGGTGGCTGGGCCTTGTGTCGCTGCCCGGTGGAGGCATCCCTGCCGCTTGGCTCCACAGGGCCGTCTCCGCCCTCTTCTTCACTTGACGCTGCGTAGAGGGAGACATAGAACACAAGCATCAGGGTACAGTACAATATTCCCCTAGACAGGAAGCAATAACACATCAGTGGCAGTGTCAAACATCACTTCCATCCTGTCCCTCCACAACACATGGGTGAATGCACGCAACACACATGCAGAAACAGGCAAGGCGCCTACAATCAACATCAGCATCCATGTACAAGGGCCTCTATTAACCAAAATGTTGCCTTCAAACTCACATGCATCATGGCTCATACTGATCCCATGCACACACATCACCGGAGGGTCATGCATCATGGCTTGTACACCACAGACACAGTGGATAGACACAGTGCATACAACGGTGACCGCACTGCATGAGTGAATCTACACATCATCACGGACATGTGTCATGCATCCATGGAGTTTCAAAGTCACACACTTCTCAGACACACACACATGTGCACCATACATGTACATGACAGCAGCACCCATCCCTCACACCCACTCCATGTCCAAGAACAGAGACTGGCATGCTTTCATGTGTGCATTTGGCATACTGCTCCCCATGTTGCATTGTAACATGCACCAACCATGTGGTCCACACATTACTGGTCTCAAATGCATGACCATGATGTCCCTGCACACACACATCCATACATGGCCTATGTCACAGATACAGGCAAGTATCAGACTACCAGCTCACTGCAACATGCCCTGTCTCACACAACAATGCTTGGCCACTCACCGCTCAACTCCAGACGGGTCTTCCTGCGAAGGATCTGGGCATGGAGCGCTGGGCATAAGCGTTCCAGGACCTTCATCTGGATGTCACTAATGCTGACCCGGCCCCCCTCCGCGAGGCGCCGGGCCTTTTAGAGGGTCCTGGACCTGAAGTCCTCCCAGTGCTTCTTGACGTGCTTGATGTCGCGGGTTGCCACCCCCTCCGCGTTGATGGCAACCACTACGTCGTCCCAGATCCTCTCCTGTCCTTCCTTGTTGGCGCGTGATGTTCCGAAGAGGGCATCAAAATGCCCCAGGACATGCTCCACCAGGACACCAACTTCCTTCACACTGACGCTGGTGGCCCTCTGCCTCTCTGGCTGGGGGTCGGCAGTGGTCTCAGATGGTGTTTGCCCCGACATGGCAACCCCCGAGGCAGGCGTGGGTGGGCAACTGGGTCCTGGGGATGGGCTGTGGAGCGATGGTATCCCAGTCGGGAGTCTTCTGTTCCAGCAGGGGTGGGCACAGCAACTGGAACCCTGGCTGACGTGCAGGCACCAAGGCATCAGCTCCGGGAGCAGGCATCCAGATACTTATTAAAACCCCAACAGCCCCGGCTGGGGGCTGTTTGGGTTCAGTCCTGGCACCTTAGGCGCCAGGCTCATCATAGAAATCAGTCCTGGCGCCATAGGCGCCAGGCTCATAGACTTTACTTACCTGATGCAGACCATGCTGCTAGTGAGTCCAAGCCAACGTGAGGCCTGGATGGGACTATTTTATTACAGGCACTATTTTTTACTCGGGTGTGGTTCTGGGGAACTTCTTACCTGGAACTACTTTGGAGGCTATTTAAACCACGCCCGAACAACAGCACACGCTTCGCGTTATTCTGCATCCAGCAGCGTAATGCTCACCGTTCCTGCAGCCTACATCCAGTCTTCTGCCACGCCCGCCTCGAATCTGGAGCTTCTAAAACAAAGAGGAAAGAAAAGGACAAGGTTAGAAAACAAACTTTTCGGATTCCTCACCTGATTCCGGATCCATCTCGCCTCCGGACATGGAAAGAACATCATTTCTGTACGCGTCGCATCTCCAGCTGCAGCGCCGCGCCATACTCACCAGTCCTCGCAGCATCTTTCAATTCGGCGCTGCCTCCATCATTTCTTCGCCGAACTCCGGCACATGGGGGACAAAAGAAAACAAGGTGAGCCGAGAAAACCAACAAATATAACTCTTATCACCATAGACTTACCTGATTTACCACCGGAGGCATTATTCCATAACTCTCCACATCTTCATGTGCCGCACCTGCAAAGAGAGAGAAAACAACACGTTAAAAATGTGCAACATTTACCGGACAGTGTCGGGTAATACAGACTCTTACCTGAGCGCCACCAGCTGCCACGAGGGCATCTTCTCACAATCTCAGCTGCAAGACAAGGAAGGAAGGGGGGACAAGAGTGAAACATCGGACATATTGAACTCTATGAACTTGATACTTACTGTACCTTACTAGGAACCTCAGAGTCAATACTCTCCGGAACTCTCCCATGCCTTCAAACCAGTGAAGTAACTGGCATCAACGCGCCCCTGCAATCCATGCAGGATGGAGAGCTCATCTTTCAAGAATATAAGGTGAGATTGCTGAGAGGGCACTTCGGAGGTGATTAGTTGGGAGGACTTTGGGGGGTGCCATCACTTGAATCCACGGGTGGCTAAATCCATCTTTCCACTTGCAGGAGAATACTTCTACGGGTCACGAAGACAAGATTAGGAGGGCCAGTCCAGTCAGTCATCTCTGCACTACGCATCATGTTGGTGGAGACCGCAGCCGTCCGGATCCGACCGACGCCCCTGTGGGATCCAGGTGAGCGTAACAGTGGGCAGCAGGCAGGCAGGTAGCAGCAGATGGCAGGTGGGAGCGTGCTCTGGGCTCTGGGGGGCAGTAATTCGGCCTTCTGGGCAGGAGTGTGGTCTTCCGTGGGTTGTTGCGTGGCCAGCTTGATACGGAGTGATTTGGCACGTGAAAATCTTGCACCTCTGCGTGTAATTCGAGGAAAGGCCCTGTGACGTTAAAAAAACTGCACGTCCGCGTGTGAATGTGTGTAATCCGAGGAAAGGGCCTACGCATAAGTGACGTGACGTGCGCAGGTGTTTCCCTCAGCACGGGTTAAAGGTGAGCAGGGCCAGCAGTTCGCTGTACGTGCCTTTCGTGGAGACCGACGTGTGTTGCTGCTTCGTGTTGTTTTGTGCGCCATCGCAACTTCACAGCGGACCGAGGACGTATCTCTTCTTTTGGCTGGGGTATTGGCTACCGTGTTTTTCATTATCACGCTAGTCAGACGGTGAGTCGCGCACACTATTTTTCCCACTGCGGGTGCCCCTGTGTATCGCATCCCGTTTTCGAGGTCATAGTAGCCTGCATGTCCCACGCGTATGTGTTTTTCGTGTTAGTGGGTGCCACCGCGTAATGCGGGAGGTTGATTCCACGCACGTAAGCTGCAGGGTTGCGTGCACGGTTTTACTGCAGTTTGGGGTGCCTGAGCGTTGCGTGACCTGTCACTACATCACCGGGGTCACATACAGCCTTGCAAGTGCAAGGGGGCTGTTAACATCTTGCATCCTACCCCCTCCACCCTAATTGCCCAGGACAATTGTGGTGTACACCTCCCATTGGCACTCCTCCATCTGTGCCGGCACTACTCCATCTCTGCCATGGTTGGGAGGCCACCAAAGGTGAGGGGCGCCTCAGCTGGGTGTCCTCCTCGTGGCGGGCATGGTCAGGGACGTGGCCGGGGTGACCAGGGAGTAGGGGGACTCCAGGGTGACCAGGGTGGCTGCAGAGGGGGAAGAGCCAGGGGTGCGCCACTTGAGCACGATGTTGTGCCATGTGTCGGTGCAGTCTTGCCACCACCCCTGTGGTTCCGGGAGATGCAGCTTCTGCATCTGACACTGGTGCCCGTGTGACCCGGCAGTCTGTTTCATCGACTGCCACGGGCTCAAGGGTAGTGGTAGCTGCAGGTGCAGCTGCGGACACCACCACCCAGGCTCAGGGTCTGCCAGCGCAGGCTACGTTGGCACTTAAAGAGCCTTTGGAAGATTTCCAACAGGCCAGGAGGGGAACCGTAGGTGCACGCAGGGCTGCCCTGACCAAGACACGTGTCCCTGGGGCAGTAATGTCATCTGCTGCCCTGACCAGCCAGGTGTTGGCAAGTGCAGGGGCAGATGCAGCCAACAACACCCCGGTTGTGAGTCTGCCAACCAGGACAGTCGCGGTCAATGACCCTGCCACAGCGGATGTTGCTGCGCAGGGCGCATTACTGGGCACCCAGCTGCCACTGACGCAAGTCAGGCCTTTGGTCGACCCTCCACCTGCCACTTCCTTGGCTCAGTCCACCGGTGCTACTGGCCATAGTGATCAGGGCAGCATTTGCCAGCCAGGGTCTGTGCCAAAATCCAACAGGAGGAAGGTTGCACCTGCAGCACAGGCTGGGACCCCACACACATCCACGACCTCCAGCACGTCGAGGAAGAAGCCTTTCTGCAACAAGGAACTGAACTGCCTTGTGGACTAGGTGCTGGGCCACAGCCGTGACATGCTAGTGGGTCCTAATTGTCAGACTACGGCTGCCCACCGTGATACCCACTGTAAGCAAGTTGCGGAACATGTGAGTGCATTCGGCCATTAGGTGCGCACGGCGCAAGAGTGCAAAAAGCGTTGGAATGACCTCAAACCCAGCACTAAGGCTAAGCGTGCCTCAAATTACAACTTGACTTGGTGACTGGCAGTGGGCCTGCACCTGAGGAGGAAGACCTCATTCCGCATGAGTCACTCGTTGCAGAGTTCATACCATCTGAATCGGTCGAAGGAGTGGGAGAGATGCCGGTCTTTGATGCCCAGTCCAGTGAGTGTTGCTGCGTGTCTGTTATGGACATGTGTGTTTCACTTGTGTGATGTGTTGTGCATGACTGCCACTACATGTCACTTGTACATGGTTCTGATGTGCAAGTAATGCAATGCTTCCCTGATGCATGTCTGCTCTGCTGGATGCTGAACATGTGGAGCGGACGGGGACTGTCCGCATCACCACTATTGCACCCTACTCACATGCTGGTCACCAGGATGCCCCTCAAGTCCATGTTCCAGCTCACTGGCCCTTCAGCATGTAGCGTGGGGTGACCTTCCTCTCAGCCCAGGGACTATGTCATAGCATGACTGACGCGCATGTGTCCTGTGCCTGCATGTGGGTACTCCATGTAGGCATGCTCCCTTGCCCCTCCACCCCCCTCGGCACCCCAATTCCACCTTAACACTGGTATGCTTCAATTTTGCCAGTGAATACTTCCCTGTTCATGCGTCCTGTGTACATGCTGACTTCCAGCAGCCAATCTGCCAGACATATGCTGTGTGGTACATCCTTTGTACTTGATGAAGGGAGTCTCACTTGGACTGTGCAGAGGTCAGATGCCCAGCAGGGACATGATGCCCATTCATGTTCCATGTGTATTCCACTCATGCCCCTATGTGTCCTTGACTGGATGATCATTGTGGTAGGAGTCCAGGGGGACCTACATTGCATGGCATTTCATCAGCCTTCCCATTTCCACTGTGGCTCAGTCCTGCGTCACACACATGTTTAGGGTGTGACGGTCTGTGTGGGTCACAGTCCTCAGCCTGTTTAATGGCCCATGACTCTGTCCAACTGGTGTAGTGTCTTCTTCAAACGTGGGTGTACTCCAAAGGTTTCATCATGTGTCCTGCTTACTGTCCCATCGTCATTTGCTGTGTTGACACTTGACTCACATGATGCAGTTGATGCTAGTCAACACTGTCTGTCAATACACAGGTCTATGTTCAGCCTTTTGATACCATGCTAGGCATCCCTGCATTTGCACTTGGGGGGAGGGGTGGTTTACTTGTAGAAATGCTACCCATTGAATGCACATTGCACGTGATGCCTGAAGTTAACATTGCACTGCCTTCACATTTTCTGACACACATCATGAAGTTCTTGTACATGTAGATAGTGAGTAACGTACATATTTGCTGCACTGCATCGACCCACTTCAGTGCAAACTGACACCTTTCGACATGCCTAATCACAGAAGCATTTCAAGTTCACCCAGCATGCATGGCAGGTTCTATTTTGTGTGTGACATGTCTCCTTTTTTCTCTCTACTTTTCAGATGATGACGCAATGGAGCCAGAGGATGGTGTTGTCATGCCAGGCACAGGGTTGTCATCACTACAGCAACACGGCACAAGTGGGGGTCGTGGGGTGGTAGGCCACGAAAACCCACATGTGCTACAGTCCATCTTGTCTCTGGCTGGAAATTAGTCCAGCCCTGATGACCACTCTGATGTCCATGTCGAGTTGGATGAGCATCAGGTCCATATGCCAGGGGTGAGTAATTCTGATGTGGACACTCCTCTGTCCGCGACACCTGCACTGAGGGGTCAGACAGTGTTGGAACCTCCGCCTGTGCTGGATCGGGATGCAGGGTCACCCTCCACACCAGTCACTGATGTGCCTGGGCCATCACGTCGACGGGGGCATGTAGTCGTGCAGCCGCGGGCGGTGTTAACACAACGAAGGCACCCAGTCCTTTGGTCCCGCAGGGGTCAAGCCCAGCAACGCTGTCACCACGCGCAACCACAGTATACTGAGTGGGAGCAAGACATGACTGCCAATTCTGAACGGCGGGGGGCAGCAATGGAGAACATAGCTGAGAGCATGGAGCATGTGGCCCAATCCGTACTCCCCCCTGCTAGACTGGTGGATCTCCAGCAGCAGGCGGCACGGTCTACGGCCCGCTCGCTCAGGCTGGGCATGGCGGCCTCAGACAGTGCACGCCAGGCTGAAATGTCGTCTCTGGGTAAAGCAATTGCTGCTCACGCAGAGGCACACATGGAGGCCCTGAGGCAAGAGTATGCTTCCCTCAGATCCACTCTGGGTGTCCTTCTGATGTCCCAGAGGGAGCGGGCAGAGGAGAGGTTTGCGCAGCTTGAGCATACCATCTCGGCTGAGCTACATGCTTGCCAGGAGGTGCAGCAGCTGTTCAGCCAGGCCTGGCAGGATGAACTCTGTGTTACACATGCTACCTTGCAAGAGGAAGCACATGTATCACGGGAGGTTCTGCATGCAGACCTACGTGTGATCGCCGCACAGAACCAGGCTCACCCATCTGGCAGACTTGCTGCCGACGAGGGGGCAAGCTGTGGCTAGGCGTGGTCAGGCTCCTGTGCCACGTCCTCCTTTCCAGGAAGAGCCAGACTCGGATGACAATCTATCTCCCACATAGGTCAGGCTGTGCAGGCGTTGAGCCCATGGAGTTTTTTTTTTCCTCAACATCATCGCATGTAGGCGTTGAGCAGCACCCTGTACCTCCCACCTCCTGGGTGCCCCCCCCCCCCGGGTCGTATGTGGCCATTTTTGATTTTTCTTTTAGTTTAGTTAGTTTAGTTTCATTTTGATAGTTAGTTTAAATAGGTAATGTAGGTTTTTCATAGTTAGTGTAATTAGTTAATATAGTTTGAAATTGTTTATCTATTGTGCTTTCATGTGACAGTGTGGTGCTTTGTGGCTTTTCAGAGCATCGACTGTCTGTTCCATCTGGGCCCTTCAAGCTTGTCTTGTGTATGTGTTTGCAGCCTGGGGTCCTTGACTCACATATGCCACTCCTGCTTCCCTGGGCTCGCATGGATGGTATGGTGTAACAGCCTATTACACAAGGGCTCTGGACTGTCATATCTGTGGCTTGTCTGCTGCTGTGAAACTTGTGTTAACACCCCTAATGGGGATGATAGGGGTGTTATTGACCACTGTTCTTCATTCGCTAGATGGGGGGTTTCATGATTGATGTGTACATTCATTGATATTCATTGTGTAGTATGTTTATTATCTATACTGTACATGTGCTTGTTGCAATTCATGGCGTAGATGGTGTGTTCAACAGTTTGCCTGTGAAAGACGGACTGATGGTGTGATTTGTGTTGTACCTCTCTAGACATGGTCCAGTCATGTAATGCCTGAAGAGACACAAACAGATGATTTTAAAGCACTAATCATGTGTTTCATGCCCTTTCTGCAGGGGGATGAGCCTCCAGACCACCTTTGCCAGCAGACATGGGCCTTTGGACGTCTGGAAGCTGGACACGTTTGGTGCTGCCAACATGCGCATGTGTGCGCAAGCAGAGGCACAGGGATTGCGCTCATACATCCGAAAACAGCTGTTGTTTTTCAAGGGACTCCAGGCAAGGTGAGCAGTACAGGGGGGCCACAACGCAGCAGACCTTCCACCTGGCCAGTTGCACATGCATGCTTAGTAGCAGCACTGACGGTGAGCTTGGACAAATATTGGTGGTGAAGCGCACAATACAGCTGAGATGCATTGGTGGACTAATGGCTAGTTGATGGGAAAGTTGTCTGGGGCACCTGCAGGGCCAGTGGCACATACCCTCCGGTCCACCATGGTCCATTGAGGCACTTGTATTAGCCATGTAGCATTCCGAGACATGGAAAGAAGCAGCTCACAGGGACAGACAGCAAGGGACAGACTTGTTTGCAGTGCATTTCATTACCATGTAGAATTTGACACATGCACTACCTATTTTTTTTGGGTCATTGTGGAACACGACTTGTTCTAAAGTCATTCATTGCTATATGCGCCTGGCTGCTTACCCGGGGAACATTGCATGTTGTGTGATTTGTGACACATTGGTCTTCCATTTGCAACGCACCCAGCGGCGCATGACTTACTGCATTGACTATGTATGAACCATCACAGGGGTAATGTTACGTATGGGTACGAAGCATCCACCCCAGATTGTTTGTTTGTAGAGTATTTTGTTACTTTGGGGAATATATGGTGGTGTGTTTGTGTGTTATAGGCACGCACAGATTAGTAACTGTGGCTCTCTTTGCAGCATTAAACTGCTCCTGTTACCGGACCTGAGAGTGTGCAGGCAGGAGGCCAGCACTCACCCCAGAGATAAGTTTCTGTTTGTCTTCCATTTGAGTAATTTGTTACTATGTGCATGATAATCAGGTTTGGTGTACTTGTGTATGTGTTAATGTGAGTGGTACAGTTTTGTTCATTTCCTACTTTCCCATGTGAATCCTACTCCCCTCTCCTGCCCCTCATTCCGGTTATCCAGTATAGCAATGCCTGTCCCGACTGCATATCCCTGACCCTCCTTCCCCACCAGGGTCTCAGAGGCCTGTGTGAGTTTGACCTTGCAGGCACCCAGCCACAGTGGGGGTGGTTGGTTCGTGCCACTCTTGCACCTGTACACGGGAGCAGTGACAGTACACATCAGTTCGTGGTGCATTATTCTGTGTTATGTACCACACATGGTACACATCCTGTTGTGAAATTGTTTTACTGTGCTACCTTGGTTGTTACGTCATTGTGGTAGTACTTTGGCTTTGTGATGTACTGCTACTTCAAGTCATCTACTGGAGGGTCTTCTGGTTTGTTTTGCTGCCTGCAGGCTTTTTGCTTGGCTTCTGTGTTGGCCTGCTTTGAGTTCTCTTTGATGTGGTGTTTTTGCAAGTCAAGGTGGCCTCTGAGGGTGCTGGACACTTTTTGCGCACAAGGTGGGAAATGGTGACAAAGGGGAAGGGTGATCCTGTGGCCAGGTGAACTTCAAGGATGAAGGCTAGATAACCCAGGTGCAGTTGTTCAGTGGGTCATGGTGATTTGTGAGGGAGGGGGTGTTTTGTTGTTGACAGTTGCCTTGCCCTACAGTGTGATGCACACACATTGTAATTGAAGTATCCTATGTACATGATGTATTCTGCTGATCAATGCCTGTTCATGTGTTGTGTTTACCTTTCAGGTGTGAGGGAATAGTTGTGGCTTGACATGCTGGGGTGTACACATGGTGAATGTTCACATGTGATGTGTAGAGGAAACTGATGGTCACTTGATTGCACATGCATATATTGAGTGCATGTCCCTACTGACCCACACACTCGCTCTATGATGCACTACATGTACAACCACCCTTCCATGTCCACATGTACACTCTGTTTGCCTTCTGGTGCCCACTGTGTCCCTGCAGCACATGATCTATGACCAATTGTGGATCCTGTACATGCGTAATTTGCTTTTTGATGTATTTTGTCGCTTGGATGTGATGCTCAGGGTGTGCGTCACACACAATGGCTGTTCACTATGCTGTGCACTGAGCAGTGTGTTGCATGAGGTGGGCACGGCACACAGAAGCTGCAGTGTTGATTTTGCAATGCACAATGTGCATGAAGACAGGCATTCATTGTTATGTTACAACTACAACTGTTGGAATGCATTTGGGTATGACTTCTTTTGGGTGGGAGGTTGTTGGTCAGTCATTTCATCTAATTCCATGTCAGGCATCATTGTGTGATGCCACTTTACATTTTTCACATGTCAATGTGTACCTTATTGGTACTGTGTTGGTGTACAGCTATTGCTTGCCATGTCATGTTGTGGTTTGGGAGGGTTTGGGTGACATAGCAGTGATAGTAATGCCCTGTTTTGCAGGTCTGTGTGATTCACACAGGATTGCTTATGTTTAAGGAGCTAGGGATGCACACAATGTGGCACTTGCATGGCAACATTCTCAGGGTGGTAAGGTTGTGACAGTTGAATGTCTCTTTGTCATCATCGATTGTCACCTGGTATGTGCCAGGCCTGTGTGCACTCCGCAGGGGTGGGAGTTTAGGTGAAAAATGTGGCCACAAGCTGGGTCCGGCCTGCCTCACCACGTGCCCTGTCCCCTCCCATTGGGCAGCGCCTGTGCCTGTGGTTGGGGATGTGGGGGCACCACCATGTCCACCGGTACGCCCTGCCGTGTTGCAACATTGTGCAGGACACATGCTGCCACAATAATCCTGCACACTAATGGGGGTGCATAGAGTAGCTGCCCGCCAGAGCGGTCAAGGGAGCGGAAGCGTGACTTGAGCACTCCGAATGTGCGCTCCACTTT
This sequence comes from Ambystoma mexicanum, assembly GCF_040938575.1. Taxonomy (NCBI): domain Eukaryota; kingdom Metazoa; phylum Chordata; class Amphibia; order Caudata; family Ambystomatidae; genus Ambystoma; species Ambystoma mexicanum. The sequence continues at coordinate 367,029,325 of NC_090934.1, read as the reverse complement.
GGCCCCGGTTGCAATATGGGCAGCGTTGTATCTTACCTGGGGTGGTGTGGTGGGGTTCCGGATTGGCGTCATCATGTGGTTGCTCAGAGGGTAGGCACTGTCCCCTGGAGAGGTGATGATGGTTGTGATTATTGGGCTTTGTGTATTTGTGTGTGTGTGTGACATGCATGCATGTGCACAGGCATTTGTACTCACCTAGGAGCCATGTGTCGCCATGCTGCCCAGCTTCCAGGGCCCGGCTCAGGGCGGACATTCTGTATATGAAACTGTCATGGGTGGAACCACCTGCACGTTGATGGAATGCCAGTGCTTGCGGTTTCGATAGATGTGCTCAGTGGCCCTAGGTGGACATAGGGCCACATGGGTGCAATCTATGGCACCAAGCACTTCGGGGAAGTGTGCCACCCTGTAAAAGTCCTAGACAACGGCCTGCCTTTCTGCGGGTGTTCTGGGCATGTATATGTGCCTGCGGACTGAGGGGTGCGCTGTCATGATTGCCAAGACCTGGTGTAGGCAGCGTGACTGCGTGGCCTGTGAGACCCCCCCCACTATGGCAGTAGTCCGCTGAAATGACCCAGTGGCCAAAGAATGCAAGACATTGAGCACCTTCTCCAAGGAGAGGGAGCAGAGGGTGGGGGATGTAAGGTCATCTTCCCACTCCCTGACCAGGTCTAGGATGATACGAGGTGGAAACCTATACCTGCCGTAGACCTGGTCGTCAGGCATGCCAGAAATGCTTGTCCGGGGTGAAAAAATGCGTGCCATGGCTATTCTCCTCCTCCTGCGGTGTCCCACGATCTTTGCTGTGACAAATGGGGCATTCATCGTAGCGGTATATACGTGTTTGTTGTTTGTGCGCACTTTTATACTGTGCGCGGGGACGCTTCTGCCTGCCTTCCTGTGGCGGACACGTTGACGCCTATGCGCGTCTTTTGCCGTGCGCAGGTTTGCCGTATTCAGATCCATGAATACGGGTTGTTCGCGTGCGTGTGGGCATTCTGTGTAGTTCCCTGCAGTACTTCCCCAGTTATGCCTTCTTTTTCACGCGTTATTTCCCATTCCGCTTGTTACGCCCACTGTTACGCCTTCTTTTGTTGTGTGCGCCGCGCTATGTCCGCTTTCGCTGTGCGCGTAGCGCACGCCGTTTGATGAGGTGTGCGCCACACACGGATTTGGCGCACAACCTGTGATATACACGCGCAGCGCCTTCCTTGAATCATACGCGTGCCCGTGCGCTTGCTTTCTCACGCTTGCGCCACCTTGCGCCTGCTTGCGCTTGGATTTTCCGCGCACGTTTGTTCCATGAATCGGCCCCTTAATGTCCTGAAGATCTGAACTCTGTTGGGCCTGTCTGAGTCCTCTCCCTTTCACCCCTCCAGTCCCTTCTTTATTTCCCCCGCTGGTGTTGGGGCATTGTATGCTTCGGTTCTGCGTGAATGCACCCCGCTGATGGCGGTTTATATGATCGCAGTCGGATGCCTTATATAAGCACAAACAAGCTTTGATTGACAGCCCATATACTAAGGCTATGGTTTTAAACTGTTCCTTGCTTGTAATAAGGTTGAAAGAAGTGTATGTTTATGCCGACTGAAGAACATGTTTGTGTGATTCAGTTTAGAAAGGCTTGCTTATTTGTTCATTGCTCTGTTTTGCCTTTTGCCGACTGCGTTCAATACAAATTATACTGAAAAAAAGAAAGTCAGATGGACATGTTAGGTCGCTAGTTTTGGCTTAAAAAAAAATTACAAGCCACAATAAAGGAACAAGGTGAATACTGGGGAGAGAAAGGGATTTTACTGTCACAAGTAAAAATCGATGTTTCTCTAGTAGACTAGTCTAGTTTTGGTTCTTACCATGACTTCCAAGACATTTAGAAGGTAGGAAACGTGTGCAGGATAAAGACAAAAAAAAAAAAACTAACATACTCAGGTGTAGTGGCTATTCACCTGCTGACCCCACAATCTCATGGTACTCTCCCCTGCTAGATGTGGTCGGTGGTTGTGCAGTAGGTCGAGGTGGTCTCAGGTCAGAAACTGGACAGATATGTAATCCCCTTTGCACCGCAATGTTGTCCAAGATGCAACAGGCCTTGATAAATTTGTAAACAGAGGCAGCCGGCTCTATACAGGAGTTCAATACCCCCCGCCTTCTGCTCCAACTCTCCCCCCCCCCCAGGGGTCAAAGTGTGTGAAGCAGGTCGTGAGGGTGTCAAGCCTTTGCTCAATGATTCTCAATTTGGCTTACAAACTCAGAAACGGTGGGCATTTCCTATTTGAAAAGCCGTCTTGCCCTCTCACAATGCCACAGGTAAGGGTTGTAAAACTATTGGCTCTCCAGGTATTTTGGACTACAGTTAACATCAGCTCTTGTCACCGTAGTCAAGGTGAGAGATCACGGGAGCCGCAAGGTGAAGACCCTTGACCCATGCGCCTGCCAAACGGAGTGCCCTCCACTCAGTTGCAGCCTGATTTGAATGTTTACATGGGCTGGTTAGAGCAGTAAACATAGATGAGCAGAGATCCATGTTAACACAGCATCACATCAGCACGAGTGCATAAAGTAACCTCATTGTTTTTCAAAACAGAAAAAAAAAAAACGAAAAGAAAAGCGCTGGCAGCTTCTTCCATCCAGGGAAAGCTGACAGAGACCTTATTAGTGTTATATATTATTCCTAAACTGCGCGCCTTTCTGTAAGTCATCATTTTTCGTAGTTTTTAACAATGACAGTAAAATATTACCACAAGTGGCACTGTCACCCGTTCGCGCGCGCGGCCTTTTCCTTGGCTCTGACATTCCAAGTACAAAGTCTCCTTCATCTCGAGGAGCTGTCCTATCAGCATCCTAATGGGAGCACTTCATTTAACCTGAGCTCGAGATAGAGGCGCGCAGTTCTGTAATGTGTGCAGACTCCTGGGGGGAGCATGGCGCTCCACTGGCCTTACTTCCCGCCGCTTGATTCATGGACGGCGCTTCCACTCTGCATGGCACCAGGGCTGACTTACAGACAAAAAGGATATCATAGAAAATCAAAGTTGTACGAACTATAAGAGTCCTGTTCTAAGCATGCTCTTTTTAGATTAACATGGTAAAATCATGCCCACATTTTAATGAAGGCTCCAGAGCAGCGGCCCTGTTCTACACGTATTGTTGGCAGTCATCTTGTCTGGTCAAACTACCCATGACCTTATGAGATACCATTAATTATTCAGCCACGCTGACACATTTTTGGTGATGTCCCAAGTCAAAAAGGAAGATCTTCTTGGAATCATTCTGGAGTCATCCCTGACTCCATCCTAGAGTCATCCATAGCTAGTTCAGGGAGAGCATCCAAAACCATCCTGAAGTATGTGTATAGGCTGACATTTTTAAATGAGATGACTCTGGAGTTATCACAGAAACTACTCCAGGACGATGTCTGATTACTTCCAGTGATATATTGTACTGCTCTAGGATTACGTCATGCCAACTTCAGGATGGATGGGGATTACTCAAGGATGGTTCCATGAGAACTTTAGGATGGGTTTGAAATTGTGGATGATTATGACACACACATCTAGGATGAGTTTACATTATTTCAAAATGCTTCCAAAAGATTTAGCAAAAGGGTTTTGATTACCTCAGGATGTATCCCTTGTGAGTAATACGGGTAGTATTACATTAGGGCAGGTCTAGTTAGAATAGTTAGAATTATGAATAGTGTACTGAGAAACCTCATGGGAATTTGCAGGTGCCACTTTCTATCTTTGTCTTACATGCTAGAGCACCCAAATGTCGTTAACTAAGTGCGCTGATTTTGTGTACAAAACCACAAATCCACCCCACAATGTCCTGAAACAACCTGTAAATTCCTTCATTTCAGTTCTCACCTCTAGCTATCACACCTAATAAACACCCACAATTACAAAGAACTGCATTAAATTCACAACACTTTCAATAACGGAATCTATATGCATGGTTTCACCCCAGTAATCAGTAACTTTGGGGCAATCTATTAAAGATAAACATTGTTGTACATTATATGGTGGATTAGTAAGATTGCTTCCAGTAGGGTGTAACTAGTTTAAATTATGACAATAAAATACTTTATGTATACATTGCTGTATCTATGAGATGCCTTGAATCAGACATAGCCTAAGAATGTGTTCAACATTTTTATTGACCAAATGCAGTTCAAACGTGCATAGCTGCATTCTAGAAGAATGAAAACAGTTTGCAAAAATACAAATAGAAATGAACCATTCTGCGTTTCGAAAGGTGAAGTCTTCTTTAGGACTCTTCTGGCATTGCAGATTTTGGTGGCAAGCTTCCTTTTTATCACTCTGCAGTCCATAGTAGGCCAACTCTGGGTCTTGCACACAGATCTCAAAGATGTTACAAAAAAGAAAGGAGACATGAGTATAAATGGGCATCTAAATAGGCACTAAAAAAAGCCCTGAATGCAGCCATTATATTGGTCTGCCGTTTAGGCAAATCAGCAAATATATCCCCTTACCGTTGAGCATTGCACTGGTTGGCAGTAGTAGACTGTATCAGATTTAAGACGGCATGGCTCATCTTAAATGTCTAAATGCACTGGCACCTGTCTACTACTTAAGAGACAAGATCTGACAGTATCAACCGTCAAAGTGTCTATGGTCAAAAGATCGACTGCTCTTGACTGTCCCCCCATCGGCATGTGTGTCAAGGGGAGACAAAAGATTTGCAGTCTTTTGGCCAAAGTTGTGGAACAGTATCCCCAGAAATATTAGGGTTCTTGATTCGCAGAGCAATCAAGACATTTATGATTAAATAAAGGGGCAGGCATAGGGAGGACTATAGAAGAACCCTTGGTTGTGAAAATTCCCCTTGGTGTGTATACTGCTTTGCCAATCCTATTATCATTAATACCAACTGTGCTACCATACGATTAAGTCAGTCATGAGTGTGATACAAATATTCAAAATTATAATAAAAAATGCATCCTCGATCCACAGAGCCACACCCATACACACACTCCTCCCCCACACACTCAGTCCCTCACACAGCATCCAGCTCCCCCAACCCACACACTCAGCACCCATGGTCCAATTCAACACATAGTCCACACACACACAGAGCACCCAGGTACCTCAACTGCCCCTCTTCTCCACCAACTGCCCCACCCTTCTCCCCAATGGCGTCCTGTTTATTCTCCCCAAGTGCCCCCACCCCTCTTCTCCCCAACTGCTCCTCCATCCCTCTTCTACCACCCACACGCTAACACACAATTTCCCAGTAAATGCACACACTCACCCCACACACAAAGTCGCCCCCTGACATACACAACCCTCCCCCTATTCCCCATCTAATCCCCCTCTGCCTTTACCCTCCCCCCTTTCTTCCTCAACTACCCCTTTCTGCACTCTGTCCAACTGCCACAACCATCTGCTCCCCCAGACACAATATCTCCCACCCCTGTGTGCACACATACAAATCCTCAGACCCCAACACCCAGCCCCCATACACACCCCAGTACACAAATTCAGAACCACTCCTCTCAGCAGACAGCACCCAGCCCCCCAACTGTGCCCATTGTGCAACTGGCCACTTCTCCCCCACCCCTCTTCTCCCCAGCTGCCCCCACCCTTCTCTCCAGCTGCCCCACCTCTTCAACATCTTTCCGCTTCTCCCCATTTCCCCACCCCTCTTCTCCATCAATGCCCCATCCTTCTCCCCCAGCTGCTCCCAACCCCTCTTCTGCCTAAACTGCCCCTCTTCCCCAACACCCCTATTCCTCCCCAACTATCCGATCCCTTCTCTCAAACCCACACATACAAAGATGTGCACATGCATAAACAAACAGGCAGCCCTGCCCCTCAGAGCACGATCTTATTAATGCCTCTGAAGTTTAATATTCACAAAGAATTGCTGCTCTGATCTGAACACGGTTTTAATGGGCCAGCTCTTGCCGGGTCTGAGATTCTGCATCAGATATCTGTCCAGATCCTCCTTTGCTCAGGCGTCACTCGTGCATTTGCAGGCGATATTTGCTCAGCCTATTTTCTTTCTTCTGGCCTCAAACGGACACTATGAAAATTAATGTGCCATGACTATCACTGGGGTGGGGGCCTTCACTGTTAAAAACAGGCTTTCTACATGCTTGCCACACTATTGCTTTCCAAATGTGCATCTAATGTCATAGAAAAAAGTAATTTCCAAACTCACAAAGTCTGCTTAAACTGGCATTCACTAGTTTTCGATGAAATCGTTTTTTTTTTGTCGCACTACCACACAAATACCCTGTCATTCTTGTACCCCTTCCTTTGTGTTTTATCACACATTATATTTATAAAGATGTTATTGTGAGCTTAGGGCCCTTTAGGAATGTGCATATGTAATGGATGGGATCATACAGAATAACTCTGAGTCTAAATAACCGAACCAACTCAGGAAGATGGCAAAGTACTGTTTTATGAACAATTGTCTAAAACAGGGAAATTACAATAAACATCACTGGATGTACGCTCAGTCTCTCTCAGCGTTCTTTACACAAACAATAGCTTTTATACCAAAAATACGTCAGAGGTGATGTTCTACGTGGTAATAATGAAAAACCTATCAAGGGTCGGGATTGGCCAAGGGGAAGATCTAAGTATACTTTCTATAGCAACTAAGATTGTCATTGGCTACCCACTATCAGGTGGACAACATATATCTACCTTTAAAGCAAGTCATCTTCAAAAACATTAGATACACAGTTTCTCATTGGTCTTCAAACTATAAAGTCCTTTGTTTTATGGACTACTGTAATTGGTTGGCACACTTGTGCCATGTCTGGAACATTCGGTTAATTTAGGAGCACGTAAGACCAGACTAAGGTGCAAGGTGATGGGGCATGACACTACCTCCCCAACCAATTAGCCCAGCATCTCTCATCGCCCATGCCTTCTGCCATGAAGATTGTCTTTGTAATTGCCCTTGCAAAAGTATCCTTGTCTTTGAGAATGCATGGAGTGAGGCACTCACAAGAGTGTCTAGGACTCCAAGTTCGAACTCTATTTTCACACTTGGCCCACATGAAAGGAGACCACGATTTGGGCAATTTTGCAGGCTTTAAATGCTCTAAATGAATCAAACTTTGCACTCCTGATGTTCTCTCTTTGCACCTTAACAAAGGATGATTCTTCCTCCGCACATTTGCTCATTTCCAGAATAGATAGCTGACCTTGACTGTTTCAATCTTGACTCCAGGACAGAAAACCTCAGCATGCAGCTCCAGGGTACTGCATGCTCTTGTTGCGACACAGCCTTCCCATCCCACTTCATGGGTCCTGGCTTGCTAAATTCATGATACTGATGTCCAGCTTCTATATAAGGGCGGCTTTGCCTGCATTCTACTTACTGCATATAGCCAGCTTCCTAGATGACTTAGTCTACCTTGCGTTTTAGCATCTGTACATTTATTGAACTTTGTGCACATGTAATCTTCTTCTTCATATTTAAAAGTTCACTTGATTCTTCACTTCATCATTAGTTTCTTTAGGATCCATACATTATCTTCAGCCAGTATCTCCAGACGTCGTACACGTTTTTTGTGACGTCACTAGCTTCTTTTCTTTGCTCTTTCTCATATTCCATCGGGAGTTCCTCCCTTAGATTGTCATCACTTTGGGGATACATTTGGTAGGGTTGTCTCAACAGGTATCTTCTTTCGAACACACTCTGCGGTATTGGCACAATGGGAGGTGTCAAACAAGGCACAGTCTCATGTTAGCACAGTCTCATGTTACCAACATATCGGAGTTAGGGGAGCGGGGTCCCCTGCAGAGGTATGCAGCTGCTCCTCTACATTCGCCCCTCTGGTCGAGTCCTCAACCACCTCCTCGAGTTTTTCTACATCTTGTTATTTTCTCTTGAAGAAGTGTTTCTTAGGTTTCCATATTTTCATCACCCTCCTCAGGGTGCCTGCTCATTGGGATGTTTATATACACACCAGGTCATGTAGTTACATTTTACTTTCGGGGTACAATAGACCCATCATCCCACATACTTCTTATGATTCCTTGGAAACAGAAACTTTGTTTTCTCTGGTGCCATGATGCTAGCCTTTATGTATTTCCTGACAGCGTCATCAGTCAGCTTCTTGGCTTTGGTCTGTCATTGGCATCAATCATGATCTTCATTCCTTCTACTTTCTTTGCCGTTTTCGTGCATTGGGCAATCACCATACTGACTATACAGAATCCAAACATTACTAGCACCAGTAATACTCCAAGAACCTTGACTAGATTTGCCAAAAATTGAGGAATCCATGAAAACAAAGAGGTAAACCAACAATCATCTTCAATGTCCTCAGTCTCTTCTTCCATTTTGGTGTGCTGGTCAGTCAACATCTACATGTCCTCTGTCATAGTACATTCTGGCCATCTTGAGAAGGTTACAATGTGCAACATGATGGCCCAATTATGGTGCAAACTCCTCCTTCCATCGCTGTGATCATATCAAGGACATATCTTTTCTGGAGGGTCATCAATCATATGGCCTCAACTCTTCTTTAATGGTGTTGAATCCCTTTATGGTAGCATTGATTGTCTGCTGAAATTCCCATCTGGTAATTTGCAACCATTTGGCGATCGCCACTCTTTGAATTGCAGGCATGAATATAGCTGTCATTATCATACCAGTCTTGCTGAACAACTTGTGCTCATCAACAATGGTTTCATTCGCTGTAATTAATTTGGCTGAGAAATAATTTTCTCTTTTCGTCTGTGGAAGTTCAAGTGATCTTCTTTTTCTGAAACAGTCATTCACTTTCGGAAATTCACTGATGTTTAGATCACTCTGAGGATTCACTAATCCTGGGAAATGGATGAGCACTAGGCAACACATTCATCCCCAATCTTTGGGCAACTTCATATAGGCTCTAGATCCACAAGCCCAATATGGATCGATAAGGACAGCTGTCCCTTCTCTCATTCTAGGAACGTCAATTGTGGTTTTGCATCCTTTGCTACATCCCACATGGGTCTTTCCATGGCTTTCAGAAACATAATGTTGCATTACCCAATGGGATTACAACTAATGGTCCTGATTCTACCCATGTCAGTAACTTGTAGTGCTTGGCCCTGGACTTTAAGCATCCATTATTCACTCTCTGCACTTCTTGTATGTATTCCGTTTTCAGTGGATGAGCAGCACAGGACATCATCTCTTATTCCCATCCCTTCTTGGTATGCACTCGTCCATAGATCAATAGTTGTGTTTGTTCCCAACATCTAGGCGATCCTGCTATTTCCGTCACATCAGGACAGTGCATTCTCTTCGTTTTTTAAATGATCACCTCATCCGGTCCCGCAGCAGGATACACAAGCATGTTGTCTGTCCATCCAGGCTCCTTCTCCATTCGTATGATCTTGATATAGTCATCCTGGTATGGAAACGGCCATCTTGATCTCCATCGCAAGGTTGCCCAGCTTCCTTGTAACTGTCCTCGAGTAGTACATGCTGCAAGATGACTGAGGCATTTTGCCTCATATGCTGATACCACCTTCGAAATTAAAGTCCTTATTGTATTTGTGGAATAGGGGATGAGAAAGCAGACATAGCTCTAATCAGATGCTCTTCCCCCACCTTTTTCATGTGTTGATACCACATTTTATTCCCCAGGTAAGCTCAATTATCTAGATAGGTATGTATCCCTTCATTATCTTTTTCTGCATCTCTTTTATGTCTCCTAACATATCCATAGAGATCAAGGACATTGTCATCATTTGTACTGATAGTGGAGAGAATCATGGGAGCTTTTTCTTCAGTAGAACCATTAAGATAATAGAGACTGTGAAAAATAAGGAACAAGAAGATAACGGGAACAATCATGCAAATATATATTATGCATAGACATCTGGACAACCATTTTTCGTGCCATCCCACAGCTTGCTGAACTTGTTCACTCTCTATGATCATGCCATCTTCTTCATTAGTCATTTTTAATACAATCATCAATTTGTTTTTACATTTGTAACTGTACAATTTGTTCAATTATAGCAATGACAAATCTTCTTATCACTGGACCATTTTTAGGATCTTGTAAAAAAGTGTAAATATTAACATCTCTCAGAGTAGGGTAAGATTGAAGTATGGACACCAAGACAGCAACCATAAGCCAATGAACATCACTATTGGCAGGTTTTGGCAGGTATCATGTATTTTTATCACTTCAAAACAAATATTCTCCATGTAATTAATCTGGATATTGGTCTATTTTCCAAATTCTGATCTAATTCTGACGTTTAGGCATAATTCTGATGCATTATTCACTGCTTCAATATATTTCTAAAAGTACATTTCAAACTCTGGAATTTCTCTGCAAGTCCTTGCACTGCCTGCTAAAATATATAAGGAGTGTCTATTACATTCCAGTCCAAATAAATTACATGTTTAATTACTCGTTGCTTTATTATCCTTCTTCTTAGCCATTGATCGAGTCTGCACACGCAGACATTCTTCTTCTTGTCTTGATTCTGGATCAGCAACTGCGGGAGGGAAGGTCTCGCCTTTATAAATCTTCACGTCATTCAGATGCAACCAAGTTCGTCTTCCCGAAATCTTAACAGCAGAAGGATAAACTTCTTCAACAAGGAATGGGCCATTAAAGCGAGGCTCATGCCACTTCCAGGTGAAGTTTTTGATCAGGATCAGGTCCCCAACATATAACGTAGGTGGTGGTAATAGTCAACTCGGATTGGTTGCCAAATTATCTTTTTCTGTGTTCCTAGACCTTCCCCCCGATGCTTGACTTGACATGAAATGAAACAAATACTGGTAGTCATACATGTCAAATAATTATGCATTTCATCACCTAGATTTTTGGCTAAACTCTGGGCATCACTACTGATCATAGACACACGTGCAAGGGGCGTTCTCATTCAACGCCCTGTTACTAGCTTGTGCGGGGTGAGGTTGTGGTCTGACCATGGCTGATTTGGAAGGGCATATAAGGCCGGGGGTAGGCAATACAGCCATCCCGGTTTTCAAACGCAAATAATCTTGGCAATCCTCTCTATGAGGAGGATGTTGAGTCTCTCACATATTCTGTTCACTTGTGGGTGATACGCAGAAGAGAACCTGTGCTTTATACTTAATACAATCCCTATTTGTTCGAATAGCTCATTGACAAATTGTGGCCAATTATCGGATGTTAGTACTTCGCACACACCCCACCTCGGTAAAACTTTGCATACTAAAAACATTGTGGCTTTCAGATGAAATTATTTCTATATTAAGAAGGCCGATAGTTCATTACCCATGAACTAATTCCTCATCTCATTACTTGATCCTTTAGCAAAGATATATTGGAAGGTTCTATTGGCCCGCATCGAAGTGTGAACGAATGAACACCAAGTTTTATCTGTAGTGGAGGGTGGTTTTAGGAAGGTATATTTACAGCATAAATGTCTACATCTATAAATATCAAGAAGGAGTCACTTTATATAATCGTTGTGGATTTTACCATGGCCTTTGACACAGTTGACTGACTGAATTTATGGCAAGATTTAAGGGGATACGGGTTGCTTATGACACTATTTATTGAATGCAGAACAGACTCTCTATTCAGGGATTATGGCTAGAGTTAGATATGGCCATGATGGTGAATGTACTTACGTCTTCTCTGTAAATGCTGGAGTATGACAGAGCTGTGTATTGGGTCCCTTCTTGTTATTTTATTTTACTTTCTTTATTGGCACACTTGGCATTGCGCTTCGTTACATGTTATGACATGACTTACAATGGATGAGCCAGACAATAAAGGTCAAGGTCAGGATATAGTACACATCAGAGCAGTGCCTTGCAATAGTCGGGAGGGGCCGTTGTATTTATCAGAAGTTCAGGTTCGAGTCTTGCAGTGGCTCAGAGCTAGGTAAGTCACAAATCGGCAGGAGTGTCTTGTGGCGACGACATGCTTAGGAGATATAGTCTAAGTGGGCTCCACATGTCTCATGGGGGAGATTTGGTGGGTTGCTTCCAAGCCCATTGTTCCTCCATACCATTAGTCCACACAACGTTGATTGGCCAGTGGTCTTTGGTGGGAATTCTCATGCTCATCCATCGCATTAAAATACATTTAGCATGGAGAGAACACTTGTTCACCAATCTGCTCATACAGCCTAGAGTGGGGTTAAAAACCAAGAATGAACAATGCATTGGTGAGGGGTTGATGTTTCTACCTATCATTTCTGATACTGTCGTACACACATCATTCCAAAAAGGCCTACCATGAAATCTCCAGAGTTCCCTATAGGCCAGTCCACCTGTGTGTCTGGCATGTAAAGATATTGGTGCAGTACCTTCTATTGAATGAGTTAAAATCTGGAGTTGTATGACACTTTGCGAGCCTGCACACACATGTCTGCCCACATATCATCAGTGATGTCCTTCTACAAGTCCCTCACCCATTTAGAGTGAGCATTAAGCAGTGGTACCATCAAGTGGTTCTGAATCAGACGATATAAAGAAGACACCAGGCTTCGGCTGTCACTTACAGTCAAGATATAGTCCAATATCGTGAAGCTCTCTGGCTCTACAGGGAAGCCACCCCCTGCTCTCTGCATGCCTTGTGCAGGCCCACATATTGCAGCCACAATGAGGATTTGAGGTGATCGAGCGTAGGTATATCACTGGCAGAGATAAAGTTACCCTCTGAGTACATGCCCCCCCATGTATGAAGCCCTTGCTGTGCCCAAGCATTCTGTATGTTGGTGCCTGCATGTGGTAAAATGGGTATGCTGTTCCAAAGGGGGAGATTCCTATGATATGGGGTGGATACATCTACCTCCTTCCATAGTTTATGCCAGGCCATTGCAGTTATGCTAGCCGGGTCAAATACGCAGCTATCTGTGAATCGGAATGATGAAGACAAGTGACCCGAGGTCTCTGGCACCAGCAGGGTCCAACTCATATGCTGTGCGAAATATTCAGCATCATTACAGTCATATAGTATGGTGGTATGCCAGACAACTACAACTACTAGATAGAGAACAATGGAGGGTGCCCATGCTATCCCGTGCGGGTCTCGAGGCTCAGTGGTGGCATCCGTTAGGAGGAAGAGTTCAGACTTGTTGCAATTAACTTTGAGACCTGAAATTTCCCTGAAATTCAGGATATCTTGCATGATAGGCACCAGGTGGTTGTGGGATACCTAATATACAGTAGCGCATCATCAGTGTAAAGGGAAATTATTTCAGGTATCCCAGTTATTCTGATTCCCTGGTGTGTATGCGGTCTGGTAACGGTTCAATAGTGATAACGAGTATTACGGGTAGTAGGGGACAGTCTTGAATCTTGATAGGTGCCTCCGGCTATCGTGAATTTTGGGAACAGTGTTCCATTGGTTTTGACCCTAGCATTGGAGTAGCATATAGAAGGCGTAAATATGAGCGGCACCTCGATTCAAACCCACATTTCAACAATACTAAATACATGAATTGCCAGGAAACAGAGTCTTATGCTTTTTGAATGTCGAGAGTGGTCGCCACTGCTTGGATACGGGGTATATCTGTGCTAATATGTTAAAGAGACGCTGCAAGTTATACAGTAGACCTCCCAGGGATGAAGTCTGGTTGAATGCTGTGTGGTATAAACAGCATCAAGCAGGTGACCAGTATCTTTGCAAATATTTTGATATCTGTATTAATTAAGGAAAGGGGTCTGTACGAGCCACACAGCTCTGGAGGTTTATTCTATTTCAGAAGGACTGTGACAGCCCCCCGCATGGCGTCAGGGAGTGCATCTGCCTCAAGAGCCTCCTGCCATAAAATGTCTTGTGGTGTTTATAAAATTTGGTTATAAGGCCATCTGTACCAGGTGTCTTGCCTGAGGGAAAGTCGTCGATCACCCGGGTAATATCAACAAGGGATATTGGGGGGTCAAAGAGAGACCCAGCCTCTTGAGAAAGCTGACTGATTGGTTGGTTTTCCAGAAATGTATCTCTGTCCCCTAAGGTATGAGTATCTTTGTTGGAGTAAAATTCTGTAAAAAATCAAGTAGACACTCTGTTTATAGCCGCCTGTGTGTGTACTAGGCTGCCTTTCTTGTCCACTAGGAGTGGAATGCACCCGCTACACCCTCCTGGTGTGCCATGTGGGCCAGCAGCCTCCCCGGCCTCACTGCCCTCCCCATACCGCTTAGCAGCTATTGGGGCATCAAGGAACCTGAGTTCATGCTCAGCATGTGACCTTAAGATATCTATAGCCTCTTTAATCTGTGCGGGTGTGGCGGTGCCAGGATCACTCATCTGCCCCTGTTCCACAATACCCAAGTGTCTCTCACAACTTGCTATATCACGCTGGATCATTTTGAGTACACTAAACTCAGCAACCAAAGCAATCCTGATATATAGACTTTGAAGGATTCACAGAGTGTGCTGGTCAAGGGCACTGAACCCACATTAATTTCAAAGTATAGTTTCACATGGTCATCCTCAGTGGCAGCAAATGCTACATCCTGCAGTGCTTGCAATTTGAATCGCCAGTTGTTGCGGGGTCTCGGAAGTGAAGTCAGCACTAAGGAGATGCAAATGGGGGAATGGTATGCTCGAGGAAGTATGTAGGTCTCCCAAGCCCCCCCCCCTTAGCGATATATCAGAGCCCAACCACATATCAATGAATTTGGAGGAGCCATGGATTGAAGAATTCAAGGAATATAAAAGGCCCCGAGCATGCATTGCTCTCCAAGCATCCACCAGTCCTCGGGTAGTCATTCCTTCTCTAATGGTGCAAGCTGCTCTCTGCAGGGGGCTTTGGGCTTGGGTAGATCTATCCAATTGCAAATTGAGAAAAGTATTGAAGTCTCCTCCCCATAAAGCAGGAATCAGTGGGCATTGGGCAAGCTTATCTATGATGTCAGCATAGAATTAGAGCTCATTGATATTTGGGCCATAGACATTCAATAATAGCATTTTTGTCCTTGCCAGGGATCCATAAACCAAAATGTACCTGCCCAGAGGATAGATATCTGATTTCTTATGCCGGAATGGGAGTGATTTGTGTATAAGGATCATCACGCCTCTTGTATGCAGTTGTCATGCCAGCACATGCCTTCCGGTTCTATCATCAGAGACCGGGATGCTGGCGAATGTGCGTGCATTGGCATTTTCTGCACTGGCTGGGGGCCTAACCTATCGCACGTTGGTTCCCAAGACAATGCGCTCAGGCTGGCGGCTGCGGTGTCCGCATCAGCTTTCTTGCAGGCACTCCCAGAGTTACGGAAGTGATGTCAGGTGACCGGTCTTGGGTGCTTTGCGGCAAAAATGGGCCACCATCTTTTCCCCACTTTGCCGGTCACGTTGTAGATGAACGCCGGCTCTGCGTGCGCTATGGAGCTCCATTGCTAGGCAACCAGGAACAACAGCCTTGTTCCACACCAGGACATAAATAGGAAGTTAGACAGAGCCCTGGTGCGTCTCAACTCTGTTGTTGTCCTTGCTTGTTTTTTTCTCTTCTTCCTTCCGTACACCTGCTCATGACGGTTCTTGCCTACTCTCTCCTGTGCTTACTCTCTCTCTCCCTGCCTTGCCTGGTACCCTCCTTGTGCCTGTCTTTGCTCTCTCAGCACTGCTTACAGAAAGTACCATAGCCTCTACCACATCCATAAAATACGATGCTGATCCACAGACACTCACAGAACATTGGAACCATTGCCAGGTCCAGTTTTTGTTTTGACCTGTACAGTTTTCTGATGATAGAGCGAATATTGGATACGTTCTGAGTAATCTTACTGGAAACGCGTTGGCATTGGCCACCTTGTATGTTGCCGCAAGAAGTCCCATTCTAGATTCCTTTCTGGATTTAGAAAAGGCATTTCTACAGGCCTTCCAATCACCAAATACCACAACCATAGCCCAAAATCGTTTACTGGATATAAAACAAGGGACTCAAAATGTTATTCATTATGTGAGCCGTTTCCGTCAATTAGCTAACGAGTCTAGATGGCGGGAAGAAACACAAACTAGTCCATGCTCCACAACCTGTGACTATACAAGCATTGAATGTCGCCAGAAAACAGATGGCCAAACATTTTTACCACTAAAGTTATGAGCATTCCGGTTGCAACTTTTAATTTTATGAATGCTTTAAATCTAAGTGCTGCAATTAACGTTGTAACGGTGTAGGGCGTACAAGAAATTAGCTGCCTCTATGAGGACACTATGTATTAACTTTTGCTTCTAATAATATTTATTCCCTTACATCGATTGACATCAGTATAAGCATCATTGAACAACTACAGTTTTGTTTTGAAGCTCGTGTATTTTATATGGTTCTGTTTATTGATATACGTTATATGAATTTTATATGGATTGTACGTTTTATATGTGCATATGTATTTTATACGTGTTTGAGATATTGTTTTATTTTATCTTCTTCTTTTACCCTTATCTTTTTGCTTTATGAAGCTTTATGATGTGTATATCTTTGGAAAAGGGTAAATTGGTAAATATAAATGTTTTGACATGAATGTTTTGAAAAAGTTGAGTTTACTCAGCTAAACTAAAAAAATATTATAAAAAATACAAGCATTGATCAATCTGGTGATCAAGATTGACCATTGTTTAACTGAACGCCATGCAGAACGATGACGAGGGGATTACAAGATGGTTTCAGCTACAACTTCAACCGCCAAGAATCCTCCCTCGCTAGGAGGGGTCGGATGGGAACCAATGCAGCTGGGAGAGGTACATGGACCTCTCTCAGAGGCCGAAAAAACATGATGAGGGACCAATAACCTCTGCCTCTATTGTGGAGATACAAGTAATTTCTTGAGCATTTGCCCGATTCGGTCAGCTAAGCAAGGGGGAAACTAATGGGCTTGCTGTCAGTAGGGAAGGAATCAATGAGTTCAATTCCCCAACCAGGCCTTCCCCCTGCTGCTGTGCATGCCATGCCACCTCACGTGTTGTTCGTCCTACAAGTGTCCATATCATGGGAGGCAGGTAAACATGCCACTACTACAATGGCCTTAATCGACTCGGGAGTCTCAGGCAACTACATGAATGCCAGAGTCTGTGCCCACTACCAGGTATTCTCAGTGCAGAAACCATGTCCAGCGATCGTGGAAGGGATAGATGGAAGACCATTGGATTCTGGCCACATAACTCAACAGACAGGACCTATCCTGCTTGCAATAAACCAACATGAAGAAACTTTAGCTTTTGATTTGTTCCAAACACCTTCCTACCCAGTGGTATTAGGGTTACCAGGGCTGGTTCTCCATAATCCCCACATCAACTGGGATACACAAACCCTAGTTTTTTGTTCCGATTATTGTACCAGGAAATGTTGTTCGATTGCTCACCCGTCTCTAGTCCATATGAATCTCATCACCTCAACCCTGGACCAGTCCGTTTTTGTTGCCAAAAGAGAGCTGTGGAATATGTGGAATGTGGCATATTTGACAAAAAGTTTTCTCCCCCAGGCAACATCCCGTTACCATCATCTCGCCTTTTCGATTGTGATATTAAGCTGCGTCCGGATCAACCAATTCCACATGGTCGAGTGTTCTCTTTTACCGCACAGTGCCATGAAAAGGGCTATTTCCATCCTTCCCGGTCTCAAACCAGGGCCCCATTATTTTTTGTGCCTTAAAAGGAAGGAATTCTTCAACCCTGTGATGATTTCCATCTGTTAAATGACATCACTATTAAGGACAGATACCCACGGTCCTTAATAAAGACATACTATAATCCTTGTATAACGCCTGCAGTTTCACCAAGATCGATCTCTGGGGGGCTTATCACCTTGTGAGAATCAAACCAGGAGACAAGTGAAAAACAGCTTTCAAGTCACCCATGGGGCATTGAGAATACTGTGTCATGCCATTTAGCTTGTGCAATGCCCCAGATGTTTTCCAATGGTTCATGGACTAGCTGTTTTTGGGTATCACTACTTGGCTTTATTTGGACCCTTGAGGAATATGTGGTTCATGTATCGGAGGTGCTTCGGTGATTGTTAGAAAACCACCTGTTCAACTAAAAAGAAAGGTGTGAGTTCCACCGAGAAAGGATAGAATTTCTTGGTTACGTTATTGATGTGTTGGCATTCAGATGGATCCTGGGAAGATCAAAGCTATTCTGGGCTGGATAAGTGGGATGTCAAATCTGTGCAACAGTTTTTGGGGTTTGTGAATTTGTAGATGCTTGTTGCGAAAGGGTATACCCTTTTGTTGGGATGAGTAAGCAAAAACATGGGTTTCAAGGCATCAAGGCTGAATTTATAAAAGTACCCATTCGAAGACATCCCAACAAGCAATTCCCTTTTAATCGTCAGAACTGATGCATCCGACAATGCAGTACGAGCTGTACTGCTGCAATGGAATCCTGATACCAAACTTGATCATCCCATCGCTTACTTTTCTCGTCAATTCACTCCAAGATAAAGAAGTTATGCCATTATACAAAAGGAGCTACTCGCAATCAAAGACAGTTTCATCAAATGGAGACACCACCTTCTTGGAGGATGGTTCCCGGTGGAAGTACTAACTGATCATAAAAAACTGCAATACCTGCAGACCATGTCATGTAAAAAAGGTCAACAGGCCTGCTGGGCCCTGTTTTTCTCTCAATTCGCGTTCACCATCACCCATACACGAGGAACCCAGAACATGAGAGCAGATGTATTATCACAAACATCCATTGACAGCTCCACCAACCATAGTGACATTTCTTCTATCAAGCTTGCTCAGTGTTTCCTCATTGCTGTCCAATGATCTTGGGAAAAGGTGAACGCCACACAAACGTCTAACCCACAGTTGCCTATCCTACAGTGAACCCAGCATTTCAGTATCTGAGAGAGAAGTTATGTATCCCTACTCCTGAGTTGCAACACCTACATCTGCATGCGTTTCACAACTCTAAGAGCACTGGACACCATGGACAAATGGCAACAATACACCTTTTATCACGTCACATTTGGTGGCCTAACATGAGGACAAATATTCTTTGTTTATTTGTTTATTCATACTGCGCCACAGCCTGAGAGTATCAGGGCACACATACACACAGAAGACAATCAAAAAAGAGTCACTGGACATCGGTACAGGATGAGAGGGCCAGGGAGCGGGTCTAGGATTATTGAAACAGGAATGCCTTCAGGTTTAAAGAAAAAATTCTGATGTTCATGTCTGAGTGCAGAGTTATATGAAGACTGTTCCAGATTTTGGCAGAGCAGTTTGGAAAGGATCTGCCAAGCCCTTGAAAGTGGGACAGACGACAAGTTTGGTATTCGACGATCGGAGAGCTACTGACGGCTCATACCAAGTGGTAGTTGATTTCAAGTAGCTTGGGGATTTCCGATAAAGGCACTTGTGTAGTAACGTGGCTGCTTTGAATGAACACATAGCCGCAACAGGGAGCCAATACAGAACCTGCCGGTAAGTTGAGATGTAGCTCCTTCTTGGGACCTTTTTAACAATCCAGATAGCGTTCTTATGAATAACTTACAGTCTCTTGATGCTTCTTTTATCAGCACCCACCAATAGCACACTACAGTAATCTATTCTAGATAGAATGGTTGCACGGGCGACTGTGGCAGAATTATGCTTGGTGAGGTAAGGGCAAATGTTCAGGAGCAGTTTTAGTTGGTATGCACAGTTTATACTGACCAGGCTCATATGGGATTCTGCACTCAGAGCACAGTCGGTTTGCACGCCAAGTGTTTACATTTTTTCTTTAACTTAGATGTTGCATTCCTGGATGGAAAAGGGCCGATAACAGGCATTACGTTTAGCGCTTAATTAAGGGGCGCCAAAGATAAAAAGCTTGGTTTTACCCTAATTGAGGCACACCCAGTTATCCACCATCCATAAATACACTTGATTATAGATATTTTGGAGATTCTGGCTGTCTGTAGCATTGAACAGTATCAGGGACATACAAGCCCCTTGCGGCACTGCGCAGGTGGACAGAATGGAGTGTGAAGAGGTCCCCCCCAGCAGACTCTTACTTGTCTCCCTGATAGAAAGGAGTCAACCCACTTGAATGTCATTTCGGAGTAGTGACAAGTGCTCCTTAGGGTATTTAGGAGTCGTTTATGGTCCAGTAAGTCAAACGTGGCCGAGACGTCTAATAGGATCAGGAGGCTGAACTAGCCCTGGTCCATAAGGCTCAGCATGTGGGACTGAAGATCTACAAGGGCCATCTCTGTGCTACGAGTGGGGTTGCAACTAGATTGTCTTGCATGTAGTATATTGATAGACTTAATAAAAGTCTGAATCTGACGAGTAGCCTCTTTATCCAACACCTCCAAAAAGAAGTTGCAGTTGGTGATGAACCTCAAATGTGCAGCATCGTTGGGGTCTAATCCTGTTTTTTTCAGGAGGGGCGTGATGGAAACATTTTTGATGCAGTCAGGAACTGTATTAGTGTGGAAGGAGGCATTAATAAATCTTGCAAGGAACATACAGAAAATGCTATTTTTGTCTAAAATCATTTTCGGTGGAAACAAGTTATCTGGGCCCACAGATGGGTGCAAGGTACTTAAGGTTATTGGTAGTTCCATACTGGTTACTTGAGTAAAGGTGAAAGCAGGATCTGTCTCTGTGAGGTCCAGAGATTGGCAAGGGGAGGGAGCAATGAGATGGGAGGATGAATTTGATGTGTGCAATCGATCCGTAATCTGATCCTGAATCTTGTCCCTTGTTTTGACTACTTTTTGCTGGAAGGTCAGGTGGATTTTGGAGCAGTCTGTGTTGGATGGTGTAAATGGGGTCAGTTGGGCGTTGGGTTTCTCAAGGGTTTTTAGTATTTCAAACAGTTTCTTGGACTTATTTCTGGCATCAGAGATGCGTTCATTGTAAGAGTTATTTTTTGACTCAAGGATTGTGTCCTTATAGGTTTTCTCAAGGGTTCCCCAAGCATTTCTATTAACGGGTGATGGGCATTTAAGCCAGCACCTCTCTGCTCTTCTTTTTTTTTGGTTTTCAGGGATTTTAAGTCAGATGAGAACAATGTTTGATTGTTAGGATTGTTCCACACAGCCTGTATTTTAAGATCACATCCTATGTATCATCCTGCCCTACATGTGCCATTCAAAAGGTTCCTCGTCAATGACCTGTTGGCCTACTAGAGACCATGGAAATTCCACCTTTTCCTTGGCATACAGTATCTATGGATTTTATAGTGGACCTGCCTATATCTTTGGGTTTCACGTGTATACTTGCAGTCGTGGATTGCTTAAGCAAGAAGGGACATTTCATCTCATTCCCCGCCTTGCCCATGGCTTCTCAAACAGCATAGGCCATTCTCCATGATGTGTACCGATTACATGGCCTACTGGAAATGATCATAACAGATTGTGGCCCACAATTTGTTTCTTGCTTTTGGTCTGCCCTTTGCCGGGCTCTTGGAATTCAGAAAGCTTTAAATTCTGGGTATCACCCACAGTCCAAAGGACAAACTAAGCAGACTAACCAAACTCTAGAAGCCTACCTTTGCTGTTTACCAACGCTGTAAAAGACAACTGGGCGGCTGTCCTGGATACAGCATAAGTGGCATACAACAACGGTTATCACTCTGCCATTTGCTGTAGCCCATTTTTTATTTCTGCAGGGATCCATCCTAAACTCCTGCCTATGGCTGCCGTTTCTACCACTGCTGTTCCCACTGTGGATGAACTGATCAGAAAACTGCAGGACGCCCATAAGACCATTTCCTGCAGATGTGAAAAAACCAAGGCTAGCCAGGAAAAGTTTGCTAACTGACGCAGGACGCCAGCACCTTTTTACTCCGTTATCTAGGGGAACCCAGACGTGGACCCCTTGCTCATTATACTCAGAGAGGCACAGCTCCACCTCACTGATGAGGCATGACTACGCCGGAATACGTGTCTGGGTTTGCTGTTGGCACTCTTTTTCAAAGGAGGTTTGCCAGGCATTTCGGTGCTGGACTGCCCTTGTGGGCCGGAGAAAGACTGATATGAAAATGGGTATTGCTCCTTTTTGAAATGTACAATGAGCAAAAAGCGATTGCTGTGGACTCTTGAAATGGGAAAACACCACAGAACAGGTTATCATGCCATGTTCTTTTTAGAGAAGGGCGCATGCTACCTTTTTTGTACTCTCTCCATATATATATATATATATATATATATATATATATATATATATATATATATTACATGGCCACGGTAGTGGCCATGTAGTTATGGTTAAGTTGCTGTTTCCATAGGAAGAGCACTTTTTGGGCGGCTTATAACTTCGCTCTCCCTGGACGGATCCTCACCAAACTTTGCAAAAAAAGTATTTGGGTCACTCTGAATTTATTTGCAAAGTTTGGTGAGGATTCGTCCAGGGGGGGCCAAGTTATAAGGGGGGTCCTAAAACTTTTTTTTTCCCATAGACTGAATGGGAAAAAAAATTTGCTCACGTCTACATCCCAAACCGCTGGACGGATTTTCACCAAATTTGGACCAGGAGCAGCGGCTTGGTCCCGAACGCGTGCTTTTGCAAATATGGTGAAAATCGGTCCAGTAGTTTTTTTTAAATGACCAAAAAGTAGGTAAAAAAAAATTAGTGTTATCTGTGTTCGGTCCGCTGACGGACTTCCCTATTCGCTCCGCGGACAGTGTCCTGATTGGCCAATCGGCTTGCATGATGTTCGCGGACATGCAACGTGTTCGCTGATTGGACGGCGTGGAGCGTGAAGCACGTCAGATTTTCGGTAGCCGCCATCTTGGATTGCGGTCGTCCGCGGACAGCGCGGTGAAACTTTGTTCAGAATTTTTATTTAGTAGAGTGTATTGGTGTGTAGTAGAGTGTGTTGGTGTGTAGGAGTGTTTGGGGAGGGTGGGAGTGTATGAGATAGGATGAAAGTTGTGTTTTTTATGTGTTAGATGTTCTTTTTGTGTTCGATTTGTCTGCGGACATCACAGGTGTTCTGAAATGTTCTAAATAAACTGAATGGGGGGTGTTCTGAGGACGCTGTCCGTATTGTTCGTTGTCAAGTTGAATATGTTCTAAGAACACTCGCGGTGTCCTGAATTGTTTGCAAATACACAAAATAGGGGTGTTCTGAAGACGTTGTCGAACACTCGCTGTGTCCTGAAATGTTCGCAAATATGAATGGGGTTGTGGCTGACAAGTTGAATGTGTTCTAAGAACACTCGCAGTGTCCTGAAATGTTCGCAAATAAACAAAATGGGGGTGTCCTGAGGACGCTGTCCGTATTGTTCTCTGTCAAGTTGAATGTGTTCTTAGAACACTGATGGTGTCCTGAAATGTTTGCAAATAAACGAAATGGGGGTGTTCTGAGGACACTGTCCGTATTGTTCGTTGTCAAGTTAAATGTGTTCTAAGAACACTCGCAGTGTCCTGAAATGTTCGCAAATAAACAAGATGGTCGTGTTCTGAAGACGCTTCTAAGAACACTTGCGGTGTCCGGGGAATGTTCGTAGGGGGTGTCCTGAGGACGCTGTCCGTATTGTTCTCTGTCAAGTTGAATGTGTTCTAAGAACACTCGCGGTGTCCTGAAATGTTCGCAAATAAACAAGATGGTGGTGTTCTGAAGACGTTTCTAAGAACACTCCCGGTGTCCTGGAATGTTCGTAGGGGGTGTCCTGAAGGCGTAGTCCGTATTGTTCACTGGCAAGTTGAATGTGTTCTAAGAACACTCGCAGTGTCCTGAAATGTTCGCAGATAAACAAAATGGGGGTGTCCTGAGGATGCTGTCCGTATTGTTCTCTGTCATGTTGAATGTGTTCTTAGAACACTCAAGGTGTCCTGAAATGTTCACAAATAAACGAAATGGGGGTGTTCTGAGGACACTGTCCGTATTGTTCGTTGTCAAGTTGAATGTGTTCTAAGAACAGTCGCAGTGTCCTGAAATGTTCGCAAATAAACAAAATGGGGGTGTTCTGAAGACGTTTCTAAGAACACTCGCGGTGTCCTGGAATGTTCGGAGGGGGTGTCCTGAAGGCGTAGTCCGTATTGTTCGCTGGCAAGTTGAATGAGTTCTAAGAACACTCGCAGTGTCCTAAAATGTTCGCAAATAAACAAAATGGGGGTGTCCTGAGGACACTGTCCGTATTGTTCGTTGTCAAGTTGAAAGTGTTCTAAGAACTATCGCGTTGTTCTGAAATGTTCATAGGGGGTGTCCTGAAAACGCTGTCCGTATTGTTCGCTGGCAAGTTGAAAGTGTTCTAAGAACACTCATATTGTCCGCGGACATTAAAAGTTTCCATAGACCATAGTTGAAATGTTTGACTATGGATGTGATATGCTGCGGTGGTTGTTGCCTGGGCATACAGTCTTGGGTGCATGGCCATTTGGCCATGCACCCAAGACTGTATGCCCTGGCAACAACCACCGCAGCATATCACATTCATATTTGCTTATAACTCTGGGTGAAAAACAAATGTATAAGGAACAAAGGTATTAGATACTATGGATGTGATATGCTGCTATGGTTCTCCTTATTATTGTATACTTACTGTTTGGTCTAGTAACGGGAGTCCATGTTTTTCTTGTTAATTTCTGTGATAAAAGAAGATAGCATGTTAGTATTAGTATTTTGTAATGACTTATTACATTGTATAATCAATATACTTTTTTTTTTTGGACCCTCATATTTAGTAGATTACAAATCAGAGTACTGTGCAATTTGCTCAGTTTCTGTATTTGTTGCTAAAATCATTGGGTCTGTGGGAGAAAAAAAAATCCATGTTGGATTAAAAAAAAAACTTTTTCTGTTATGCTACAGTTTGTTTGTTTGTTTTCAGTGTTCACTTGTTGTTTCTGGCTAATGCTTAATACTTTGGCTTGTTGTATTTTTTTGGAGCAGTAACATATTATTTATTTGTTTTGATATTATAAAATTTTGGAGCAGTTAGATACCAATTGGCGTATTCTAACTGTCTATTTTTTTGATATATTTTAGTGGTATTGATTTATCTATTTGGATATTGTAAAATTTTGGGACAGTTAGATACCAATTGGTGTATTCTAACTGTGTATTTTTTGGTCTAATTTAGTGGTATTCATTTATCTGATTAGTTGTTGTAGAATCGTTGAGCAGTTAGAAAGCTTTTGGAGTATTCTAACAGTTTATATTTTTTTAACACAAGTTTACTTAGGGTTTAAATACAGTTTAGTTATCAAATTTTGGTTTTAAGAACATCAAATAAGCGTTTGTAAGATTTCCTGGTAATCTCTGCTTTTGAGTAATGGTACTATCATTACATTCAAACCATCCACATTTCTTTTTTATATATGCAGTGTAGTGCCCTGAATTGGTTGTGGCTCCTGCGTGGTAGATTATACCTATTGTTGTGAAGGTTTTCTTACCAAGTGATATTTGACCATGTGTGAATCCAGTCAGCTTGCAGTTGTTTTTGGTACCATCTGCATTGTAACGTAGAAGCATTAGTATTATGTATTTACTATGTGTTTGTATTACTAACTTGGAGGGATTATCTGAATTGCAGGTAGAGCATAATCTACCATGGTTTGCATTTTGTACAAGTCGCTGAAATGGAATGGATTCACAATTTGGTATTGATATATATATGAAGCGTTCATTGGGGATTTGTTCTTGTGTCACATTGTTGCAGAGAGTGCATGTATGTCTCCACATGTATGAAATCTGAAAGATTTCATTTATAGGTATGTTTTTGTTTTCCAGTACTTGTAGTAAGTACATTAGAAATTCTTGTGGATCTTCCTTCAATTTATAGTGAATTTCACCATTCCAGCACAGTATTCCAATTGTTGTCTTATTCCAAAAACACTATACGTGTTGTCAGGATTGTTTGCTGCATTTCTGTGAAGTACTAACATTTGCAAACACAATGGGTCTGTACTGTGTAAGTAAATGTTGTCAACAATTGGTGGTAATTGAAATAGAATATTCATTGCTACATTTGCGTAGCAACTTACACCAACTATATTTGAGAATTTAAATGGTCCAGGTAGTTGTGTATCTAACTGCTTTTTTTGGAGTTTGTCTTCCTTCTTTAAAGAAGTACTTGGTTTACTTTCCCTAATTGATTCTTTTTTGCTTGTGGTACTTGATGAAGTAGTAGATTCTTTTACTCTCTTTGGAGGATTTGCAGTGACATCCTGTTGCATTTCTGTTTGATTTATTTTTCTTTTATAACGTTTTACTTTTTGTGGAACAGAATATGTGTTTAGGTGGGGGGTGTATAGTGAGCGAAGTCTATTGTATTCTAAAATGCAAGGAATATCAGCGTTTATTTTACTTGCATCAAAGTTGATTAGAAATAGACCGTCAAGTGTACGTAAGCGTGATAGTGCTACATAGCTCATGCCTTCTTTAAAGACTGTGTTACCAATATCTATCATTGCTTTGTCTAGGGTAAGACCTTGTGATTTATGAATCGTGACTGCATATGCAAGAGTTAGAGTAAATTGTTCTCTGCGTACATACATATCTTTGAAGAGAAGGAATCTAGCTGTTGAGCGTCCTATCCTTTTTACTTCTGAAAGTTTGTCAAAGAGTATATTGACAAACTGAATTTTGTTGTCGCGTGGGTATGTATGAAAGCCAACAACTGTACCCAGTGCTCCATTAACTAGTCCTTGGTCCACGTCAAGGTTACGTTTAAGCATTACTCTGCAATTTAAGGATAATATTAATATCTTTTCTAAGCCTGCTGTGTTTGAGATTGATTTTTCTAAACTATTTAGTCTTGTTGTGGCTTGGTCACACATGGGTAGTGTCATACCATGTATATCTAGTTTGTCTGTGGCGCTAATTTCCATGATTGGTTTCATTTCTTTACTTAGCATGATTTCATTGAATTTGAAACAGCTTGCAAGAGTTGGCATTAAGGCCATACAATTGACATTTTTGTGGGCTAATTGTTCCATAACATCTGTAGCACATGCATTATCGCCATAAAGTGCATTAATGTGCCGGGTTTTCAATATTGCTTCTACTTCTTTAGAAAGTATACCAACTCTGATTCTTTTTAAAATGTTGGCATAAGTGAGATCTGCAGATTGCCGCATGTTTTCTGTTAATTCTCTGTATTGGAAATATTGCCAAAGATTGACATTTCCAATGCTGCCAACAGTTTTACGGCAGAGTTTGTGTCCTAATGTTTTAAAAATAGGCTCACCTTTTACTGGTGTTAATTGAAGCAGATCTCCAAAAACAATAATGTGTTTTCCTGCAAAGAGCTCTTCATAGTCTGTTTTGAGTACTTCTTGTAATCTGAGGTGAATCAAAGCTAACATCAGGTTGGAGACCATGCTCACTTCATCTATTAGTAGCATTTTCATTTGTTTCAATACTCTGCGTAATTCCATTGCAGCTTCTGCAGATAGTTTGTAATAGTCTAATTTGTTCTGGTGTTCTACTGGTAATAGTAGTAATCGGTGTAATGCAACACCACCTATGTTGTAGGCAGCTAAACCTTTGGGGGCAGTGACAACCGCTGACAGTTTGTTGTTTGTCAATTGTTGAAGGAACTTACTAATGATTTTGATTAGGAATGTTTTGCCAGAACCAGCTTCAACACTGACGTACAGTAGTATAGGTTTATAATTATGGCAGGAACATTCTTTATTTTCATGTTTTACACCATGTGCAATTTGTTTTGTTACTTCTTCAAAAATGCTACTTTGCTCATTGTTTAGTTTTGATTGTAGTATAGTTAAGTCTTCCTTATCATACTGACACATGGTGTTTTCTACTTCTATCATAGCTAATTCTGCCTCATTTATTATTAGTGGTTCCTGTTACAGAAGGTTCACTACTGTCAGGAGTGTCCTTATCTAGTTGGGCTTGGAGTTCTTCTTCGTGTTGCTGTTCATTGTGCAACATTGTTTTGTACTGTGTAAAGTTTACATCAGTTGTAGTGCTTTCATTTGCTTTGAAAGCATCCTCATATGAGTCATAGTTATCTAGTAATTGTTCTTCTTTTCTCCATGGTTTGAAGAGTTGTAGCAGGGACATGTAATATACTTCTTTATGTTGAGGAGTCTTTAATGACAATTTGATATGATTAATTAAATTTGGTTTAGTGAGTTTAACTAAGCTGCCTTCACAGTTTGTTACTCTATATTTACCTTTTTTTTCATCAGGTTTCATATTATTTTTGTATGTGTAGTGTTGGGCTATGTGATATAGACACATGTTTTCCAAAGTATTACTTCTGTTTGGGTAGTATGTGTCCAATACATTGTTTTTTAAAATGTCTTGGCTGTTCGGATCATGTTTGGCTATTGTTTCTATATCTTCATAGGATTTTAGAACTCTTTTTCTAGATTTAGCTGGACCAAGACTTAGCCATACTATATTTTCAGATTTACCATACAATGCAGTACTAGTTAAACGATCAGCTGCTTCATATGATCCACATTCTCTATGGGTGAGCATTTTTATGTCCAAGCTGTATAATTTCTGAGATACTGTTTTATCTGATGACAGGTCATTCCAGAGGTCTTGGAGCTCTGTCTTTTCTGCTTTAGTTAAGTATGCTGTGACATATCGTGCAACTGAGTAGAATTGTCTGCAATGTACTGCACATCTATGTTTGCATTCCATAAGTGGGCAATGATTGCATTATAATCATTGATATATTTTTCTTCTTCTTTTCTTTTTATGTAATATGTATTTTTAGGTGACTTACCTTTAACACTATGTCTAACTGAAGACATGAGGTTGTTCACTTGACCTGCATTTCTAACTGGTCTAGGGAAACCAAATCGGCATTTGGTGTAGTATTTCCCTTTGTTTTTGTATTTGCGACGACAATATTTTCCACATTTGTGTATTTGAAATTGTAAAATCTGTGCATGAAGATCACTATTTGTGGCTTCTGATGGAATTTCACAAGTGACATATTTTTCAATAAACTGTAAAACAGTGGCATCACTGTCTTGACCAAATTTAGGAGCATCTTTAATCCATAAAAGCATGTGGATATGTGGTGCTCCTCTGGCTTGGTATTTTTTTCTCCAAAAGAAGTGTTGCACTTCTCCAAGGGGAGGAACAGTTTTATTACAAATAAAATGTAGCATAGCAATGAAGCGATGGTGAAAATATCTTGAAACATTAACAGGATCCAAAGAACAAAGTTCTCCAGGTGTTAGTATATCTGTGTTTGTTTTGTTTTTATTTGATATGCGCAGGAAATATGCGTAGGAAATCATGTAAATCTTCCCATGCATATTCTGCACAACTTAATGTAACAAACCAAGTGGGTGGGTCAAGGTTTCTGATCATACAACGTACATCTCCAACACGTCGAAACCAGTACTCTTTAGTACCACGCATATTTGCTAATAGATTTGTAATATTTGATTGTAAAACCTCATCCTTTTGTTGCACTTTTTCTAATAATTGTGTAGCTGTCATATTTTGAAAGTGTGATCCTGATTTTAATAAGTGTGCAACTCCATAACATAAAGTTGCTAGTTCACTTTCAAAGAGTAGGTGGAATATGTATTCTGTCATGATGCCTACCCCCGGAGTACCAGGCCAGGCCCAGCACCCCCGGGAGCAGGCATCATGCCCCCGGGTAAAAGCCCCGCGGCCCTTTATAGGGGCTCTTTGGACTCTGTCCTGGCGCCATTGGCGCCAGGCTCATGTTGGACATCAGTCCTGGTGCCATAGGCGCCAGGCTCATAAGGGGAAGTGTTTGGTGCACTTACCTGAAGCAGACCATGCTGCACACTCACCTGATGCAGACCATGCTGCATGAAGAACCAAGCCAAATGAGGCTTAGGAGGGACTATTTTTCTGAGGGTACTATTTTGTTACTTGGGTGGGGCTGTGGAAGAATACTCACCTGGAACTTCTTCCAAGGCTATTTAAGCCACGCCCGGACAGCCACACGTGCTTCGTGTTGTTCTGCATCCCAGCAGCTGAACGCTCACCGTGTCAGCTCCTGCACCTGGACTCCAGCCACGCCCACCTCGAACCTGGAACACCTGTAAGGAAAGAAGAGAAGAGAAAGGTGAAAACCAAGAACTTATTCAACCTTCTTACCTGCATCCGGAATCTTCACGCCAGCATTCCTGAAGGAGGACTTCCATTTAAAAGCACCGCGTTGCTCGCTGCAGCGCCGCGCTACACTCACCTGTTCCCGAGACTCCGCCCGGCTCCATCGTGGCTCTCAGCACCAGTCGCCACATCTCTGCACCTAGGAGAGAGAAGAAGAGACAAAAGGTGAGCAAGTGAACACAAGAGGAAAGCCGTATTTTCAGCCATATTACTTACCGGCTTTTCTTGGTGAACCATTCCACATCTCGGGTCGGCGCCGCATCTTTGGCAGGTACCGCACCCCAGCCCCAATGGGGAAAGGACAAAAGACATTACTGGGGAATTATAAAGACATTTAGAGGGGTCGCCCTCATCACTAACTCACCTGATTTTACCACCGGCAATTTACCCCCTCAACGCATTGCCTTGATTCTGCACCTGAAATAAAGGACAGATCACAGGTTAGGAGAAACAACATAAAAGGAGGCTCGCACTTGAACTTTTGCATCTTCATACTTACGGTGTATCGCTCAGAAAAGTCAAGTGGATTTGCCAGCGCCATTCTGAAAACCAGTGAAGTAACTGGACGAACGCGCGCCCCTGCACCAGAAGCAGGATGGAGAGTTCATCCTTCCAAACCATAAGGTGAGCTTAAACCGGGGGGTTTTGGAGGAAGTCAGAGGAGAACGAAGGGGAGAGGGGGGAGCAAGCACACTATTCAGCAGACAGTTAATCCCCTTTCTCATCTGCAGAAGGATATTCCTACGGGCCAGACAAGCAAGATTTGGGGGTCCAGTTCAATCGGTGGTCCGAATTCTGCGCATCACGCTTGAAGAGGCCACAGCAACCCAGACCAGACCAGCGCCTCCGTGGGAGCCAGGTGAGCGTTACAGAACGCGAAGCCTTCCTACAAATTCCCACCCAGGCGCTATGGAAACTTCTGAGGTTGACCAGTTGGCCCAACTACTGGGAGAATTACGGGCCGAAGTACACGCCGCTCGTCAAGAGACTAATGCTCTCAGGAGGGAAGTGATTGTATCAAAGGAAAGGACTGATGACCTGGCTAGACAGCTTTTGCAAGGTCAAGCTGGACAAACCCCTTTACCCGGTTCCGGAGGGAACCCCACTCCTGTGCTTTCCAGTAACCCGATGCAGATTAATCTACCAGGAAACATGCCGCTGGCCCCACCCAAACGCTTTGCTGGGGACCCCAAACGATTCGCAGTATTCATGAATCAGTGTCGTTTGCATTTCCTGTGCAGACCTGGGGCCTTCCCTAATGACCAGACCAAGGTAGCCTTTGTATTGCCATATCTCAGCGGCAGTGCTGCCGATTGGTCAGTTCCACTGGTAACTCAAGATGACCCGATTCTTCGTGATTTTCAAGGATTTCAAGCAAGCATGGAAAGGTTATTTGCTCGTCACTCCCAGGGGCAGGCTCTAGATGACGAACTTCTATCTCTGCAACAGGGCAATCAAGACCTCCTTTCCTACATTGCAACCTTTAATAGTTTAATTGTAGAAATTGGGTGGCCAGAGGATAAAAGAATCATGTTATTTTATCGAGGTCTACGCGGAGAACTTAAAGATGTCCTGGCCCAAGTTGTAAATCCGCCCCAAGAATGCTCAGAATATATAGACTTAGTGGTCCAATTGGATCACAGACTGCAAAACAGAAAAGCAGATCGGTCCAAGTTTGAGACCCGGGTGTTAGTCAAGACCCATGTTAACCTCAAGGGGGCTGAAGCCTCTGAGCCAATGCAAATCGGAGGAGTTAAAGGACCTTTAACTCAAAAGGAACGTGAAAGAAGACGGCAGATGCACTTATGTCTTTATTGTGGATCCTCTGGACACTTTCTACGAGATTGCCTGGCAAGGCCGCCCAGGAAGGTGGTAGGAGCCGCTGAAAAAATCCATGAAACCTCTGTATCGGGAAACGACCCCGCCCGACAAGCGTAGGGGTCCGCTTGCCGAGCTTGAAAACGAACTCTCAGACCTCGCATTTCATTGTGCCAATGGTCCTCGTAGATCTGGAACAGCCTAAACGGTTGCATGCAATAAAGGCATACATCGATAGTGGGGCTATAGGAAACTACGTGGATCGTGAATTGGTCTCCAGGATTAACCTCCCTCTGCGTCCTAAAACCAGCAAAGATGTCATCACCACAGTTGATGGAATCGAAATTGCCTCGGGACCGGTAACACATTCCACAGCTGAGGTGACACTTGTAGGTCCGGACGGCCATCGGGAGGCAGTTGTGTTTGATGTAATCAAGGCTCCACAGTTTCAGGTTATTCTCGGAATCCCTTGGTTAGAGACACATAATCCTCGAATTGATTGGCGAGCGAAGAGAATAACCTTTCCGGAGTGTGCACGAACCTGCTACCCAGAAAATCTGAAGATCAGTCTAGCATCAGTAACCTCTGTCTCCATGCAACTACCTCCGGAATACCAAGACTTTCAGGACGTATTCCAAAAGGAACAGGCCAACACGTTACCTCCTCAGAGATCGTACGATTGCCAAATCGATCTGGTGCCCGGTGCTCAACCCCCTTGTAGCAGGATTTATGCCCTTACTGAGCCGGAGAATCTGCATTTGAGACAATATTTAGATCAATACCTAGCCAATGGTTTCATTCGCCCGTCAAAGTCTCCGGCATCCTCGGCTTTGTTCTTCGTGCCAAAAAAGAAGGCGACCTTAGAACTTGTATCGATTACGGCGCATTGAACCAGATAACTGTTAAAAATCGTTACCCTCTCCCTTTGATCCCTGAACTCCTTGACCAGGTGAAGGACGCTTGCATATACACCAAGTTAGATCTCCGGGGGGCTTATCATCTGGTACGAGTAAAAGAAGGCGACGAATGGAAAACGGCCTTCCGTACAAAATATGGACTATTCGAATACCAGGTGATGCCTTTCGGGTTGTGCAACGCGCCTGCTGCCTTCCAATTCTTCATGAACGATGTCCTTCGGGAACTCATCAATGTCTGTGTTGTCGTGTATATCGATGACATTCTGGTGTACTCCTCTTCGGAATCAGATCACAGAAAACATGTCAGGGCAGTCCTTGAGAAATTGCGCCAGCACAAACTGTTTGCAAAGCTAGAGAAATGTGTTTTCCATACCACCGAGGTTGAGTTTCTTGGATTCATCCTGACACCTAAAGGGGTCCGAATGGACTCACAGAAAGTGGATTCCATCCTCAAATGGCCATCACCTAGTTCGGTGAAAGGTGGCCAAAGCATGCTTGGTTTTGCCAATTTTTATCGCAGGTTTATCCCGGAATTTTCATGGGTGATGCAACCCATCACTGCACTCTTGCGGAAGAATAAACGTTTTGAATGGACCGAGGAAGCTGAACAGGCCTTTCAGGAATTAAAAGCTAAATTTACGTCTGCACCTATTTTGAAACACCCGCGTCTTGATCTCCCATATATAGTCGAAACCGACGCATCCAGCTTAGCCATGGGAGCTGTCCTGTCCCAGAGAGACCCCGAAACCAACCAACTGCACCCCGTAGCATTTTGGTCCAGAAAGTTCTTGCCGCCGGAGATAAATTATGCAATCACCGATAAGGAATTATTAGCCATTAAGTTTGCCTTTAAGGCTTGGCGGCATTATCTTCTTGGCGCCAGGCATACCATCACCGTGATCACTGAACACCGAAATTTACAATATTTAAAAACTGCCAAGGCTCAGTCTTCACGACAGGTCCGATGGGCTTTATTCTTTGCTGAGTTCGATTTTGTAATCACTTACCATCCCGGCTGTAAGAATGGCAAAGCGGACGCGCTATCTCGAATTGGAATGGGAGAAATGGACACAAACTCAGAACCTGTGCCGATAATTCCCGAAAGAAGAATCTTGGGGATAACCACTTTACAAACCCTTGAAGACATTCAAGCACGAGTAAAACTATTCCTGGAC
Source organism: Ambystoma mexicanum (assembly GCF_040938575.1). NCBI lineage: Eukaryota > Metazoa > Chordata > Amphibia > Caudata > Ambystomatidae > Ambystoma > Ambystoma mexicanum. The sequence continues at coordinate 366,995,444 of NC_090934.1, read as the reverse complement.
TCTTCAGCCTTGCAGGATTGGATCAAAAGGGGGTCTGACTTTTCAATCAACGATGGCTTACCTTACTTCTGAGGATGTTTATTTTTGCCAGAAAAGGAATTGTAAGAACTGGTTATTTCCCGTCATCACGATACTCTGATGGAAGGACATCCTGGCATTGCCAAAACAGAGGAAAAAATTAAACGAAAATTCTGGTGGCCGTCCTGGCGAAAGGATATTAAATCTTTCGTGATGTCCTGTGGAGTTTGCGCCTAAAACAAAGGTCAAAAATCAAAACCTGCCTGTCTTCTTCAGCCCTTAGACATTCCACCAGCACCTTGGCACACCTTGTCACTAGATTTTATCACGGACCTGCCCTCTTGTAATGGATACAATACTATTCTGGTTGTGGTGGATTTATTTTCCAAGATGGCCCATTTTATTCTGTTGAAAGGTTTACCTTCAGCTTTTGTTCTTGCCAAGGAATTCCTCGAAAATATCATCCGTCTGCATGGGTTCCCATCTATACTAATCTCCGATCGGGGAAGCCAGTTTATTTCTCATTTTTGGAAAAAATGTTGTCAACTGGCACAAATCAACGTAAGACTTTCAACCAGCCACCACCCACAGACCAATGGTCAGACGGAGAGAACAAACCAGACCCTTGAACAATATCTACGATGTATGTTGCACCAATTGGAGGGTAATTGGAAGGATATTTTATGGGTGGCTGAATATGCATACAATAACTCGATACACTCTGGAACTGGTCAGAGCCCCTTTTATACCCTATATGGACATCACCCTCGTACTTCAGACCTGGACTCACCTTTGAGCCTCGAAAGACCCGCAGTGGACCATTTGCATTCTACGATTACTCAAGCCTTCAAGGATGCTACTGCACACTTACAACATGCGAAAGGGAAATACAAAAAGAATGCGGATCTGCATCGAAAGGAGGCGCCTCCATACCAAATAGGGGATCAAGTATGGTTGGCTACCAAACACTTATCGCTCAAGGGACCTCGGACTTTTAATCCAAGGTATTTAGGCCCTTACTCGATCAAAGCTATAATTAACCCAGTGGCAGTCAAGCTAGATCTACCAGCTAACATGCAGATTCACCCCGTTTTTCATGTGTCGCTTTTGAAACCAGTGCAACCAGGAACCAGATTAATAAAGCCACCAGAACCAATCCAGATAGATGGGGAGCCTGAATTCGAGGTGAAGAACATTTTGGACTCTAAGATCTCAAAATCAAAACTTTTCTATCTAATTGATTGGAAGGGGTACGGGCCTCAGGAAAGATCTTGGGAACCCAGCGACCACGTACATGCACCTCGGCTAGTAAAAAGGTTCCATCGGAATTTCCCAAACAAACCGAAACCTCCTGAGGGAACGACGTTGGGAGGGGCCTTGGGGGGGAGTGCTGTCATGATGCCTACCCCCGGAGTACCAGGCCAGGCCCAGCACCCCCGGGAGCAGGCATCACGCCCCCGGGTAAAAGCCCAGCGGCCCTTTATAGGGGCTCTTTTGACTCTGTCCTGGTGCCGTTGGCGCCTGGCTCATGTTGGACATCAGTCCTGGCGCCATAGGCGCCAGGCTCATAAGGGGAAGTGTTTGGTGCACTTACCTGAAGCAGACCATGCTGCACACTCACCTGATGCAGACCATGCTGCATGAAGAACCAAGCCAAATGAGGCTTAGGAGGGACTATTTTTCTGAGGAAACTATTTTGTTACTTGGGTGGGGCTGTGGAAGAATACTCACCTGGAACTTCTTCCAAGGCTATTTAAGCCACGCCCGGACAGCCACACATGCTTCGCGTTGTTCTGCATCCCAGCAGCTGAACGGTCACCGTGTCAGCTCCTGCACCTGGACTCCAGCCACGCCCGCCTCAAACCTGGAACACCTGTAAGGAAAGAAGAGAAGAGAAAGGTGAAAACCAAGAACTTATTCAACCTTCTTACCTGCATCCGGAATCTTCACACCAGCATTCCTGAAGGAGGACTTCCATTTAAAAGCACTGCGTTGCTCGCTGCAGCGCCGCGCTTCACTCACCTGTTCCCGAGACGCCGCCCGGGCTCCATCGCGGCTCTCAGCACCAGTCGCCACATCTCTGCACATAGGGGAGAGAAGAAGAGACAAAAGGTGAGCAAGGGAACACAAGAGGAAAGCCGAATTTTCAGCCATATTACTTACCGGCTTTTCTTGGTGAACCATTCCACATCTCGGGTCGGCGCCGCATCTTTGGCAGGTACCGCACCTCGGCCCCAATGGGGAAAGGACAAAAGACATTACTGGGGAATTATAAAGACATTTAGAGGGGTCGCCCTCATCACTAACTCACCTGATTTTACCTCCGGCAATTTAACCCCTCAACGCATTGCCTTGCTTCTGCACCTGAAATAAAGGACAGATCACAGGTTAGGAGAAACAACATAAAAGGAGGCTCTCACTTGAACTTTTGCATCTTCATACTTACGGTGTATCGCTCAGAAAAGTCAAGTGGATTTGCCAGCGCCATTCTGAAAACCAGTGAAGTAACTGGACGAACGCGTGCCCCTGCACCAGAAGCAGGATGGAGAGTTCATCCTTCCAAACCATAAGGTGAGCTTAAACTGGGGGGTTTTGGAGGAAGTCAGAGGAGAACGAAGGGGGAAATGGGGGTGCAAGCACACTATTCAGCAGACAGTTAATCCCCTTTCTCATCTGCAGAAGGATATTCCTACGGGCCAGACAAGCAAGATTTGGGGGTCCAGTTCAATCAGTGGTCCGAATTCTGCGCATCACGCTTGAAGAGGCCACAGCAACCCAGACCAGACCAGCGCCTCCGTGGGAGCCAGGTGAGCGTTACATATTCCACATTTTGTCTAAATCTGGGATCTTCAGAATACATCTGCAATGAGCGGTATTCTGAAGCTGATATTTGAATAGGCCTATCATCATACCTTCCTCCTTTGCCAGTAGGAAAGAGTAGAGGAAAAGCACGTGCTTCTATACTTTTTTCCCATATGCTGATTGGCGATCCTTTTGTTTGACGCATTTGGTAAGTTTCCAGTGCATCTTCTACGGTGTCATTACAGTGCAAAGGATGAATTGTATAATGGTCTAAAGTATTTGATATTGTAGCAGGATCTAGTAGCTCAAATTGACCAGCTTCTTGTGTTTCTTGAATTATTTCAGTTGTATCTTTCAAGTTTTCTTCAATATTAATTTCTTTGTAATATTCATTGTTCTCTTTAAGATATTGGAAGGCTTGTCTAACTTTATATAAATCTACCAGCTGTTGCCATATTTTTTTGTCTTTTGTAGGTACTCCATTTACTAAGATAATTAAAGATTGCTGCATTGGACGTTGCACTCCTAGAGTATGCACATTTTCTTTTAGATCTAATGGTAAATAAACTACTTTTCCACGAATGCCCTTTACCAATTCAGAAGGAGGTAATTTTGCTGTTTTTGGTTGAAGGCGTATTATTGCTTGAAATGGGTGTACTGTTTTAATTTTGATGCTCTCATATAAATTAAGTTGTTGTAGGGGTTTTGGTACTTGGTATAATTCCAAATTATTTGTGATAGCACGTGAAGGAGTTTGGTTGTTGTCAAGTTTTGTAGTGCAGTAACTGCAAAGTATTAAGGGCTCAGTTATTTCGTATTTGCTTTCTGCTACAAGGTAGAGAGCTAATTCAAACCATTTAGAATCTTCATTGTCTTCTATTTTGTATGATAGGTCTACAGTTTTTGTGTTACTTTTATAAAATGTTCTACGGCAACATACACATACATGGTTTGGAACTTCAGCTGATGTACTTTTAAATGTTAGTATTTCTTTTTTGTATGTGTTTAGCAAAAAGTTGCTATGTGTAGAATTGTTGCTTAATTGGTTTAAAGCTATTTCATTCTGTAAATGGCTTTCACTTCCAAAATATTTTTTCTGGATATAGTGAATTTCTTCAAGTATGTCTTTTGCTGTACCATGTAGAAGGATGTTATTTAACGTTGCTAGTGCTAAAGCAGGACTTTTAGCATAGTACAGTTTATAGACTAGATTTCTTATAGTTGAATGATGTGTTGATATCCTTTTGATATCATAGAAATGGTTTTACAAGTAGGTCCTGTAATGCAGGCCAATGAATGTCCTTGTAGTCCTGTGTACTTGCGCACTGGACAGGTATCCAAATTTTGCAGTAATTTAATTTTGATTTTGTCTTTGCTTTTTACATATTTATTGAGGAATTGGCGTAAAGATTTGAAACATTGTTTGGGAATGTTACACATTGACGTGCATGGCCATTTGTACACTAGATGTTCTGATTCAGTTGAATGGAGCAGTAACTCTAAGTTTTCAGGGCATATTTTTGTAAGGAGTACTTCTTGTTCCATTATGGTATTATTCACTTTTTCATAACCTCGACCACTGCTATGTATGGCAATTGTATTTGTTTGATTTGTTTGTACGCTTCTTCATTAAAATATGATTCTGTGCTCGTAGTGTGATTCCATTCACCTCCGCAGATACTTAAGAAGTTCTTTCTGTTGACATTTCACTTATTGAGAAGTCTTTCTTGTAATTTAGTTATTAGTTTTGTTAGTGGTTTCATTTTGTTTAACAGTAAAATATATAACTTACTTTTCAGAAGAATTGCACTGTCCATCAAGGCTTCTAAGATTAATTTCCTACGATAGGTTTTAAGCATTGAACCTGATTTCTCTCCTGTTTTTATAAGATTTTGAAGGACTTTGTGACGGTACATTTTGGCTAAAATACTTTTCTTGGTATGCTTACTTTGCACTATATTAAAATTTGAAGAAGTAGTTTTATCTGTAGTGATAGCTGATGTTCTGTTAATTGTTTTTTGGTTTGTTTTACATTTTGATAGAGCAGGCAAAGTTTTTGTACTTGAAGCTTCTTGTGTTTCACTAAATGACTGTATTAGCTGGTTTGTTTTAACTTTTTTTTACAAATTCTGCTAGAGATGGATGCTTATGTTGGACACTTTTATTTTCATTTGTTCTACTTTTGCATTGCTTTCTACGGACTTGACTTTTGGTAGGCATTCTTTAGGGTCTGTTGAAAAAAATAAAGAAGATATGGGTTGAGGTGTTCTGGAATGTATGTGTGCTGTGTGCATGAGTGTTTGAGTAAGATGATAAAGATGAATGTAATGGTGTGTGATTGTGCATTGGGAACTACAACTAGTAGGGATAGGTATTCTTGAATTTATGTGTTACTAAACTGGGGTTCAGATGACAAAAAAAGTAAGCTAGTGGTGTGGAAAAGTACAAATAGTAAATCTAATGTATACAATTAAAAAAGTTGTTTGTTCTATAATATGAAAATTGTAGCGGTTCAGTTGGGTAATTTGTGTGTCCAAAAATAGAAATTTGTGGGCCATTCTGGCTGTAAATCGCTGTTTAAGACATGGAGATTTTTTGGACAAAATGGTACACAATCTCTATTTTTAGGCACCAAAATAGCTTGCATTAATGTTATAGTTTGTTTGATTAATAATACAAATATTATGGTGATATTCTACTTACTTTTTTTCTTAAATTAACAGATAACTTCTTAGTTCTTCTTTGTTCTTCGAATTTGGCTGCTTCTTTTCAGTAGACTGGTCTTCACTGCAATTGTAAAAGCTTCAAATTAGTAACTTTGTTTGTATATAGCGCTGTTTTTAATTTAGATATTGATTTTTTTAATTGAAATCCTCAGTGCCTTCTTTAAAACCATTAAACTAATTTATTTAAATACGATACATTGCATCAGTTCAGTACATATGATATGTTCTTAATTAACAAATTGTATTGAATGACTAACTGTAGCAAAAAAAAATATCTTTACTATGTCTTGTGAAATTTATAATATACCAGTGAATACTACTATTTCTGTAAGCAAGCTGTTCTAGGTAATAGTGCCTCAATGTCATGTCTAAATTAAAGTAATTAAGTAAATAAATAAATAAAAACCAAATAATATGAAATTGTATAAGTATTTTTTTAAAGATTTAAACATAGATTGTGCTTGCATGCAATTTTGTTTGAATATATGTAGTCTATATATTTCATTTAAAAAATGTCAGTTTAATATGATTTGAGTGTGTGTGTATAAAGAAAGTAAATAGTATAAAGGTTTATAAGTGATAGTTGATTTTAGGATATTGAAAAAAATACAGTAAATTCATTTTACAGATTACACAAGCTAAAAGTATGTTTGAAAATGTGTTCATCTACTGTACAGAAAATATGCATACCTGAGGTTTGTGTTCATGCATATGAATATGCATGGAGCTGCAAGAAGAAATCTTGGAGACTTGTACAGTATTTCTGGTAGATGGTGCTTGCCAATGATGTGACACTTCTACTCAGAGTGATTCACAGTACATTTGCAGTGCTGATCTATGATGATGCAGTTAGATCTAGAGGTCTTGAATGTGATTGGTGCATGGTCATGTGATTTTATAGCTACAGCCAATGAGGGAATGGCAGAGAGAGTGAAGTGGAAATGGTAGAAGGGCTGTTAATATATATATATCTCAGTGAAAAAACTTTGTTAAAGGGTCATTATGGTTAAGTTGCGCTACTAAAAACCTATGAAATTCATTGAAAAAACTTTGTCAAAGGGACGTTATGGTTCCAAGTAAAACCCAAAAACCCTTGAAATTCAGAAGTTATGGTAAGCTAAGCAACCCTAACTCGCGCCACCATCGTGAGCTTCAACATATACAGCTTGAAGTACCTTTCTTCTTGCAAGCTGTGACTAACACAGATTATTTGTTTCTACACACACGCATATACACACACGCTGAGCAAAACACAATTACAGCTCCTGCTTTATTTTCCCCATTCTGACTGAAAGCCTCCAATTACACAAATTACAATTACGAAATACATCTAAACAAACACAGTGAGACTGAAACGATCACAGCCCCAGCTGTGTTTCAAATGGCATGCTACTTTGTGCATCTTTTCCATTCTAACCAGCTATCAGTTGTGCCTCCTAGTGACAATGGCTACAACCCACATTTCCCATTTACTTTTGTTATTGATGGGTATCCCTTTGTTGGGACACTGCTCTGTGCCCTTCAAGCACAGATGCAGCCCCTCCTCTCACCGTGCACACAGCTTTTGACTGATTGCTTTTCAGAAAGAATAGAGGTAGGGGGCAGGGGAAGAGACCAGGCACTTTAGGCATCATAATATGCACACAGTGCTCAATCTGATGTCTGATGCAAAGAGCTATTGGGAGGCATCAGGCTGGCTACTAGTGGCTTGCGATCTACAAGTTGGAGTTCTGGGACTAAACCCTTCAGCCTTGGCATCAAAAATGCCTTAAAGAGTGCCCCACCTGGCACTTTCCTTTTTCAGGAAAAATTAGTTCTGCCTCAAGTAAAGTTGATTCAGGATCCATCATAAATGGAGCCTTCATCTGGAAATAATATCCATACTCTGCACTCATCCAAAAGGCACAGGTATTGTTCTTTCCTGCGGCTATTGCCAGAGTCAGAATCCTATCCCCTGTGGGCTCCCACTTTTAAAGTGTAAAATACTCCCATGCTTATGTCATCATTATGTTACACTATGTGATTGGCCCAATTTTCCATTGGCCTGCCTCATAGTCAAACACTCTTATAGAGTCCACATAGACAGTCTTCCTTGGATGATTATAATATCTATATTTGAGGCCCACAAAAGGTTGTGGGTCCCTATCTGATCTTAACAATGTATATACTAAATAGTTTTAATTCTATACTTGGTGATAGAAACTTGCAACATTTATGAGATATATATGCTATACTCTGGCATCATAGACACATGTCTGGGTATGTGACATGAATGTATTGATCATTAAATAATAATTTCATGAATATAAATCATTTTAATAATGTTTAATCAACGTATAAAATGTATTCTGATTGCATAGAGATGGTTCACAGTTTTGCAATGCACTTTTCGGCTTGCTTGTGACGGTAATGTTTGTACTTTTATAAGGGAAATCGGTTTTCTATGTGTTAACACATTTACAAAGTATTACGTTTTTTTAAATTAATTAAAGTCTTACATGTTCAGACTTGTTTATTTAAAAACTTTATTTATTGGTGCACACAAGTCGATCACATACATTTCACCATTCCAACGTAATTACACTTCAATAATGTTACACAATCAGGTATTCTCCGATGCTGGTTCTTCCGCTATAGCCCTGTCCGCAAGGTACTGCTTGTACCGGTCCCATATATTTCTGGGTCTGGCTATGGGTAGTACAGAGTCTATATACATTTCTTCAGTGTCATTGGTCCACAACATGTCTTTTTCCCAATCTGCCTTAGTTGGGGGGGTTACACTTTTCCATTTCAACAATATTGCCCTTTTGGCAATTAGCAAGCTCAAATTTAATAGTTTACGCCACATTGGGTTCATCTTCCCCACCACACCCAGCATACATAGCTTTGGTGTCCATAGGACAGGTAGATCCGCCATTTCATCAAGCGTAGCACAGACCTCCCTCCAGTACTCTTTCAATTTTATACATTCCCAAAGCATATGGTAGATATTTGCGTCCTCAGCATGGCACCTCGGGCACAATCCCGAGGTGGAGGGGTAGATTCGCTGAAGCTTTGCAGGTGTGTAATGCAGCCTATGTATTATTTTATAGTGTATAAGCTTATATCTGGAGTTGCATGAAATACTTTTGGTCAGCATACATATTTGCGTCCATTCGTAGTCCTCTATTTGTTGCCCCAAGTCTAATTCCCAGTTGGTCCTGGCCTGGTGGACCCCTTCTGGGCGTGTCTGGGTTATGATTTTATAGAGTGCAGCAGCCGTGACTTTTTGGGTCCCACTTGTGAACATGTAACCCAGCCCCATATTTATTTCTGGTTCTTTCGGAATGGAGGGATAAGCCCTTTGCATGGTGTCTTTAATTTGGTGGTACTGCCATTTGTGTCTATTCGTGTTCCCCACTACTTCCTTTAGGTCGTACCATGTAGCAAATAGCCCATCCCGGAACAGCTGGCCACACTGCGCAATCCCTCTGGAATTCCAATGCATAGCCACCTCCCCCCCGAGAGAGAATGGTGAACGCGGGTCCCCCCATATCGGCATACTCGGGTGATACAGCCTGCCCTTGCCAAATATATCCGCTATCTTAGCCCATGCTGTGGTTGTCACCTTTGTGGGGTCTAAGGAGTTATGGTGTTTTGGTGCCGGTTCCAGCATTTTATGCAGAGCCAGTATTGCTTCTTTAGCTTGTCGGTCATGTGGCTGCGGCCCCGGGTCAATGAAGTTTGCGGCCCAGTATGCAGCATAGTAAGCCTGCGCCGAGAGGTAATATAGCTCCAGATCCGGAGCAGCCAGTCCCCCCCGTTGGTATGCGTTAGATAATGTCTTCCAATTAAGCCTGGGGTGCCCGCCCCAGACGAACAATGTGCAGGCACTCTTCATCTTGGAAAACAGTGTGCACCCTGGCCACACCGGGACTGTGTGAAACAGGTAGAAAAGTTTTGGCAGTATGATCATCTTAACAAGGGCTATTCTCCCCATTAGTGATATAGGAAGGGTGCTCCAGCGCTTCATTTTTGCACACAGGGAGTCAGACAATGCATTATAGTTTAGTGCTCGTGTGAGCTGGGCCGTCCTCGCTATGTATGCTCCCAGATAGAGTATATGTGTGGGGCTCCATATGAGCCCGCATAAGTCCCTGGGCTCCGTTGTATTTTTCGTGAGTGGGAATACCTCCGATTTATTAGGGTTGAGTCTCAATCCAGAATACCCGCCGAACTTATTCACCTCGGCCAGCACCTTCCCCAGTGTGCGGTCCGGGTTACTAAGATATAATAAAATGTCATCGGCGTATAAAGTGATGATCTGCCTCCTGCCTTCCAACCATATTCCTTATGCGCTATAACGTGCCCTGAGAATGTCAGCCAGCGGTTCTATCACTAGAGCGAACAGTAGTGGCGACAGGGGACAACCCTGTCGAGTGCCTCCCAACAGTTCCAGGACTTCCGTTAAGGCGCCATTGATTCTGATCCTGGCATAAGGGTGAGCGTATAAAACATGAATCCACCTTATGATATTGGGACCAAAGCCGTAGTTGCGTATCACCCCAAATAAAAAGGGCCAAAAAACCGTATCGAACGCTTTTTGCATATCCAGCGAGACCGCTACCCCCTGGGTCTCTGGGGATATTGTTGCTAGTATCTTGTGGCATTGTCTGATGTTGGTGGCTGTGGATCTGCCCATAATAAAACCTGCCTGATCGTCATGTACCATGTATGGCATTAACGATGATAATCTGGTTGCCAGCATTTTAGCGAAAATCTTCGCATCTGTGTTCATTAGCGACAACGGCCTGTACGACCCACACTCCTCTGGCGGTTTCCCCTGTTTGAGCAATAGCGTGATAACTGCTTCCCTTGTTGTTTCAGGGAGTTCTCCTTTATTCAAGGCCTCTATCCACACAGAGTATAACCTGGGCACAAGGAGATCGCTGAATTCTTTGTAGAACTCCGCTCCCAAACCGTCTGTGCCTGGGGCTTTCCCGTTGGGCAGCGCTTTTATCGCTTCGGCTATCTCTGCCTCCGTGATTGGGGTCTCGAGGGACTCCCTGGTGGCGTCAGCCAGAAGTGTTGTCGGTATTTGGGATAGGTAGGTGTCTATCTCCGCATCAGTACTGTCACATTGAGGGGAGTACAATTTCTTATAGAAATCGTAAAATACCTTTTTCACCTCAGCATCTGCAGTGGTCACTGTGCCATCCAGCTGCTGTACGCACGATATCGTTGTCATGCCTCTCTCTCCCCTTACCATTCTCGCCAGCAGTCTCCCTGGTCTTTCTCCCTCCCCATACCGTCGTGCCGCCACTGGTCTGTCGAAGTAGCGGATCTCCTGCTCCGCTGCTTCCGTGTATTCATCTAGTCTGGCTTTAATGTCAGCGCTTGTTTGCGCTGACGGAGAGTGTGCATATTGAGTTTGTAAGGTAGCTATCTGTGTTTCTAGTCGTGACAGTCTGCCCCTAATGTCCCTCAGGACTCCGCATTCAACAGCTATAGAGCTGCCTCTGATGCAAACCTTGAATGCCTGCCACAGTATTGCTGGACCAGACACCGTTCCCTCATTGATCTAAAAAAACTCCTGTATTTTACTAGCCATTGCGTTTCTATAGACGAGATCTTGGAGAGCCAGGGGCTTAAACCTCCATGGTGGCCTACATGCCCTGATTCCGGGAATTTTAATTGTTAGCTGTATCGGGGAGTGATCCGAATACGTCCTGGGGTGAATATGTGTATCTGTAACCCAACCCAGCAACTCATTGTCAACCAGCCATAAGTCTATTCTTGAGTGCATGTCGTGGACAGAGGAGTAGAATGTGTATTCCCTTTTGGACGGATTTAGCGCTCTCCATGCATCTCTCAGGTCGAGGTCAGACATGTGAAGGTGTATTTTCTGTGCCGCCTTGGTGAGTGTCCTAGCCCGTGTTGACGTGCGATCCAGGTTTACATCAAGGATGGTGTTGAAATCCCCCCCGCAGATTAAATGGGCCGTCGGGTAGTTTGCCAATTTCTCGAATATTCCAGCATAGAATTCTGGGTCATCTATGTTCGGCCCATACACATTAAGGAGGACTATTTCGCTGTCACTAAGGGTTCCATGTAGCAATATGTATCTGCCCTCAGGGTCTGTTTCTGAATGTATACAGTGGAATTGAAATGATTTATGAATAAGGATCGCTACCCCCCTCGCCCTTCTCGAGTAGGTTGTAAAATATTGATGAGGCCCCCAACTCGGGATTAGATGTCCAGTTAATTGGGGCCCTAGATGTGTTTCCTGTAGGAAAACTATTTTGGGTCCTAGCCTATTTATGTATGCTATTATCTTTCTCTTCTTCATGTGGATACCCAAACCGCGTACATTCCAGCTCAATATTTTCAAGCCGTCAGTGTCTGGTCTAGCCATTATCTAACCATTGATTGTGACCGTTTCCTTGGATGTGTAACCTAACTGTGTATTTAATAGTTGTAGTGTCGAAGACTTGTGCGCTTTTCATTTTAACCTCAACTTTTTCATAACTAACATCCCAAACCATCTGCCCATCCCCTCCCCCCTCCCTCATAGTTCCCTGAACTTTAACTATGCTTATTGATCCCACCCTTCCTCCTCCCAACATTTAACGTGCACCTGCTACAGGGGGGGCTGTAGCGACCACCATTGCCCGGACCTCTCATCGTCATTCCCAATATGACTGGTTCTCCGTTGTTACTCTCATACATGTCAGCACATGGGGGTGGAGCTAGCATATGTGATTGTTCAGTTTAGTGTTAATTTTCCCACATGTGGGCCCCTCAATAGGGGGCGTTAGCTGTTCGCAGTCCCTTTTGAATCAGTACCATAGTAGTATTTTGTCTCCCGTATGTTTCATGCGTCTTCCTCGTTTCTAGGCCTCCCGACAGGGCCGGGGATGTGTGTCTCAACGAAGCTTGCCGCTTCCTCGGGGAACGTAAAGAAGTATGTCTTGTTTTGATGCTGTATCTTGAGCCTTGCCGGATAGAGCATGGCGTATTTTACTTGGCGTTCGCGTAGTAGCTTCTTTACACCCGTGAACAGTTTCCTTTCCTGCTGTACCGCCAGCGTGAAGTCTGGAAAAATGCGGATTATGTTGGCCTCCCACCTTAATTCCTGTTTCTCCCTGGCAGCTCTTAATATCAGATCTCTGTCTCTGTAGTTGAGCAGGCGTGCGATAATAGGCCTGGGGTATGCCCCAGGCTTCGGTTTGGGTGCCAGTGATCTGTGTGCCCTTTCCACAATGAACATTGCCGACCAGCCAGGGTCCCCCAGTAGACTACGGAGGAGGTCTTCCACTGCCTTTTCCATTGACCCCTTTAGAGCTTCCTCTGGAACCCCGACAATGCGGATATTGTTCCGTCGAGACCTGGCCTCCAAATCCTCACACTTAGATTTCACTGTTCCCAGATCGATCGCCATTGTAGTCACCGTGGTCTTCAAGGCCTCAAGTGCGTCTTCGGCTCCGGATATTCTTGTCTCCGCTTCTGTAATGCGTGCTGTTGTCTTGTCTAGCTTGGTTTTAATGGATGTGACATCAGCTGTTATACCATCCAATTTGACATTGAGCGCGGCAAATCCCTGTTGCATTGCTTGGAAGACCGCTTGCGGATCCATCATGGCCGCTTGAGCCGCCGGTTGTTCACTTGGTGGCACGTCTTCAGACATCGAGGGTTGTGCTCCTCTGTCGAGTGCTTTCGTGAATCTTTCAATGGATCCCTTCACTTTCTTTTGACCAGAACGATTGGGCATTGTCTGTACGGAGTCTACTCCACCTCCACCCCTCTCGAGGCTCTGGAGATTGTCTAGTGTCCGCAGCCTGCTTATGCGTGAAGCTTGTGGTATTTCCTCCAGCCTGATGTATGCGACCGCCGTGGCCAGAGAGCACGTTCCAGTTCCTTCCGCCCCACCTATTGCCTTGACCTCCGGCACTGGACCTATGTGGCCGCAGTGATCGCTGCGACCACGTTAGCCACCAACAGGGAGCATTCCCATCAGCTCCACAACTCCTCTGGCCCCAGATTCTTCCGTGCCCTCTCGGCGCGTTGAGGTGTGATGTCTGTGATAGCAGTGGGCCAGGGAGATACACCGCATTGCCTTTCAAATCCGCGGAGTAATAGGCTCTTATCCCGCACGTGGGGCTGCTGGCTGTCGCAACACTCCCCCACCACCAGTGACTTCCAGAGCGCCGCAGGCCCGCCGCCTCCGATGACCACCGCCTCCTTCAAATGTGCCTTAATGTCCGTGCCCAGTTATCGAGCGTCTGCACTCGGGCCAGCCGTGGGGGTCCCTTTGGGTTACCGAGTGTCCACGGTTTTATAAGGGATGTGGTATGGGGCACACGCCCGGGCGCCTATATGCGTGGGCAGGAAGGTAGATCACCCCGCTGGTCTTCTATTCGGGTTCCCTCAGTTCACCAGATGTCCGTTAGCGCAGGGAGGCCCAATCCCTCGGTGCGGACCTCCCAAGCGCCCACGGCCAGACCGCAGCCGCGTACCCCTGCAGGCTGCCGGGGAGCAGTAGTCCAGCCAGGCACCCGCACCCTCCTACCTTGCGGGCCGCGGCCCTGTCTCCGATCCTCCGGATGTTTCGTGCCCAGGCGGGGGTGGGAGGGGGGAAAGGCAGCAGGCGCTCGACGGCCTCCGGAGCACCCGCGTCCCCCCACCCGACCCGCTGTGTCTTCTCTGCGTCCTCGGCTGCCCGCGCCGCCGTCGCCGGACTCCTCCCCTCCTCCTGCAGCGGCCTGGCCGTATGATCTTTCTCACGGCGCGGCTCCGTCAGTTGAGCGAGTTTCTTCACGGGACTTCGCTTGCAGTTGGATGAGGTGTTGCTTCATGGATTGTTCGCGTTTTTCATGCGAACCAAGTCAAATTATTCATGTTATTGGCTTCCAGGCCTTGGTCGTCGCAGGAGCTCACACGAGTGCGACCATTCCGTCTCGTGCGCAACAGCGCCCCCTATGTTCAGACTTGTTGACCAGGCTTTACTGACACAGGGGCTCCATTAATTGAATTTCTTCTGTTAGGCTGCACCTGGTCGGCACCATTTCCGTAATTGATGTCAAAGGTGATCTACTAAGTACGAGAGGATATGATTGAAGCTCAGCCCTATAAAAGCACACCTGATGATTATCATGCAGCAGGCCAAGATTTTCTTTTTTTAAAAAAATAATGTATTGTCTTTATTTTGCATTCACACCCAGGAAAGGGCGCCCAGCCAATCATGTGGCTGGAACAGCAGGTGAGAATACACAATCTCTGCCCACTGTTCCAGCCACCCGAGGCCCTTACCCTGGTTGAGGTTTTTTTTACATTTTTCTTTTTATTCTAACATGGGGAGGCAACAGGGAGGCTCTCCTTATTGCCTCTCCACATTAGAAAAACCCAATTTCCCTTCCATCCAACCCCACTTAAGTGTGGGACCGGAGCCTTACGCTCAGGTCCCAGATGATTCTCCTGTCTGGCTGCCGCCATTCAGATTTAAAAGGGACTAGGACCCTTTTCAGATGACAGCAGCCATTTGTGAACATGTTTTCCATGGCTGCTGTCATCTGGAAAGGGACCTAGTCCCTTTTCTATGTTCATGGTGGCGGACATTTGCCCCTGGGCAAGACAAAGACTGATATGCAAATGGATATTTCCCATCTGTGAAAGGCACAGTGAGTAAAAGCAGTGGCTGCGAACTCTCAAGTGGCTAATAACCACTGAACAGGTTATCAGGCCTTGTTCTGTCGAGAGAGGGGTGCCCGCTACCTTTGCAAACTAAATTTCAAGGAACCTGGGATTGGTAACCCTAGGTCTCCTGGGGGCAACCAGACGTGGTCTCCCTCTCACTGTGCTTAGAGAGGCATCAGCTTCACCTCACTGATGATCCCCAACAAGGGTGAAACACGTGTATGGGGTTGCTGGTGGTACTCTCGTTCAGGTTGGAATTGCCATTGCATTTCGGTGCTGGACTGCCCTGGGCAGGACAAAGACTGATATGCAAATGGATATTTCCCATCTGTGAAAGGCACAGTGAGTAAAAGCAGTGGCTGCAAACTCTCAAGTGGTTAATAACCACTGAACAGGTTATCAGGCCTTGTTCTGTCGAGAGAGGGGCGCCCGCTACCTTTGCAAACTATATTTCAAGGAACCTGGGATTGGTAACCCTAGGTCTCCTGGGGGCAACCAGACGTGGTCTCCCTCTCACTGTGCTTAGAGAGGCATCAGCTTCACCTCACTGATGATCCCCAACAAGGGTGAAACACGTGTATGGGGTTGCTGGTGGTACTCTCGTTCAGGTTGGAATTGCCATTGCATTTCGGTGCTGGACTGCCCCTGGGCAGGACAAAGACTGATATGCAAATGGATATTTCCCATCTGTGAAAGGCACAGTGAGTAAAAGCAGTGGCTGCGAACTCTCAAGTGGTTAATAACCACTGAACAGGTTATCAGGCCTTGTTCTGTCGAGAGAGGGGCGCCCGCTACCTTTGCAAACGGTGCTTGATCTTAGTGTTCTTGTCGGTTGGTGTAGGCGTAGTTTGTCGCTTAGGAATTCTGCGCCTTGTTTGTGTATTGCTCTGTGCGTGATGCACATGGCCTTGAACTTTATTCACTGTTTCATTGGTTGCCAGTGTAGTATTTTTAGCGCGGGTGTGATGTGTTCTCTTCTGGGAAGCTTGAGGAGGAGTCTGGCTGCTGCATTTTGTGTCCGTTGCAGTTTTTTTAGAAGTCGTTCGGGCATGCCCAGGTATAGGCTATTGGCATAGTCCACTCTGGACATGATCAGATCGATGATGGTGAGTGTTTTGTTGGCGAATGACAGGAACGGTAGGATCCTTTTTGCTGCTCGCAGGAGGAAGAAACATTTCTTGATTACCGAGTTTACTTGTGGCTCCAGAGTGAGGTTGTTATCCATTAGGACCCCTAGGTCCTAGGTCCTAATTTTAAAATACTATTTCCAAATTTCCGGTAAGGGAGTGCTTTTAATACGATGCACATTTCCCCAGACTCTTATAGCCTCTTCTTAAGTTACTAAAGCGTGAGCAACCCCCAGAGAATTAAGTGTGACACCGATCCATAAGCCATATACGATTCTTAAATCATGCAGCATTTACAAAAATGAGAGCACTTTCAAATTCCCACTGATCGAGTTTAGTCGGCTAACTTCAAATTACCTTCTACAATACATTCAAAAAGAGAGTCATTTGGGGAGGTTAACAAACACATGGCATAGCATAATTATTTTCCAGAAAATGAATACCTCTGAGGATAGTAGACCCATTTCATACTTTTTCACACTTACAGGAATGATATTGGTGAAAAGAGGACACAATGAAATTAAACTTTCCAAATAGGTGAAGTACTCTTTTAATAGACTATAACATATTTTTAGAACACAGGTGATAGCTGGAACAACTTTGGCATTTTTTTTTATTTTTTTCTATTTATTTTTTATTTGATTTGGCTGATAAAATCAACCTTTCAAATATATGAAAATACAAACTTACAATGTACATTTTTATCAATTAATTCATTATTTAAAACAACAATCAAAGTAAAAAATTGCTCAATTAACCAAGAATCACAATCTATACAACAAACTTGATATATTATAATATAGGAAATGATCATTAGATTTCATTGTGGTCGTTAAGTAAAATAGCATTTAAATATTGTATTATTGCAATTCTAATAACCAGTTTTGAGCTTCTAAATAGTCTGATCCAAATATCATTTTCATTCATAGGGACATAAACACATAATAAATCAGTGAAAAAGAAGTTTCTTAGTGTAATTAAAGCTGGGCAGCTCACTAGCAAGTGCTGCAAAGTTTCAGAGAGGTCTATGTTTTCACAGAATCGACAGTAATTTAATTGTTTCAGAACCATCCCTCTCCTTGCCATTATTTCCCTTGTTGGCAGTAAATTAAACCTGAACCGTAGATATTGGTGTCTAATATCTGGCGCTGCGAAATTTAACTAGGTAATTTGCCATTGTACGTAGCCTTTTTTGCCCAAACCACTGTTCGTTAAAATCTTTATAGGTGGAACATTTGGCAGTATTACATATCCAGTCATACTGGAATAGCTTTAACTTGGCTCGATCAGGGTTTATAAGAAGTGTCTCAAGGGATATAGTTGCATCTGCCAGAGCGTTCAATACACAAGTTCGCCATTTAGATGGAAAAAAGTCTTGCGAGCCTGCAAGATAAAATGCAACTGTACTTAAGATGTTATTCTTTGCTAATCCCAGTAAACATTTTCTAAATAGTGCACACATTTTCCACAATAATTGAGTGAATAGCGACACTAAACCCATCTCAAAACGAATCATGGGGAGTGGAGCACAATTCGGGAGTTTCAAAACAGATCTTCAAAATCGTGCTTCACATAGATCCCACATGTTTCTCCTGATGGGCAGTTTGGTGTCAACTCCATATAGTAAGATTGGAACTACTTTTGCTTGATAGAAAGCCATAATGTGGCTATATGAAAACTTCCCATTTTTATACACAAGTATATTAGCCTGAGATTTCAACGTTTCTAACTTCAAATTCAATGTTACAATATACGCTTTTTCACTTAGAGTGTTATAGATGGTTAAGCCTAAATATTTATAGCTTTCAACATTCATTAATGTGACATTGTTAAGGTGCCACTTATATTTGTTCCCACGGGAAACCTTTTTGGCTTTTTTGACAGACTACTACTTGTGTTTTCTCTAAGTTAATTATGAGATTGTTTTCTATTGAGTATGCGTGCAACTTGTCTAATAAATTCTGTAGTCCTTTAGGAGTCTGTGACAAAAGGACTAAGTCGTCCGCATACAGCATCCAAGCTATACGTTGTTGTCCCAGTTTTGGTGCATCACTAATAATGTTTGCAAACGATTCTCCGAGATCAAGAATAAACAAGTTAAACAAAAAGGACGCCAAAATGCAGCCTTGCTTAAGACCTCGCCCAGGTAGAATTAGTCTGGAGAGCAAGCCTTCCATAGTAAGACGAACTTGGATCGAGGTGTTAGTATGGAGTTGTTTTATAATAGAAATAAGAGAAGGGGGACATGCAAAACGAATGAGTTTTTGATAGAGTAGATTGCGATCAATAGAATCAAAAGCAACCCTAAAATCAATAAATGCTAAATATAATAATTGGTTCCGGGCTGCATACTGTGATTTTAACATGTTCAATGTCATGATATTTGGTGCTGTCCCTAACCCCGACACAAAGCCCGCTTGGAAAGGGTCCCTCATTCTTAAATTCGAAGCCCAGTTGTTCAAATCTCTGAGTACAATACGATTGAAGATCTTTCGCGGTGCATCCAACAAGGCAATAGGTCTATAACTGGCTGGATCCAACCTATTACCTTTTTTGTATATTGGGAGAATAATTGAGTGTTTCCATGAGTCAGGAATTAATTGCGTCTGAATGATATTTGAGAAGATGTTGTATAATATCTCAGACCAAATTTCCGGGTGTCGTTTTAGCATGAAATTCGAGAGCCCATCAGGACCCTGAGCTCGAGACGAACTTGCTTTATCTATGAAAAATAAAATGTCTTTTTTATCAAAAGTTAAAGAAAATGTTTCTGTTAATT
This sequence comes from Ambystoma mexicanum, assembly GCF_040938575.1. Lineage (NCBI taxonomy): Eukaryota > Metazoa > Chordata > Amphibia > Caudata > Ambystomatidae > Ambystoma > Ambystoma mexicanum. Next base: position 366,976,320 of record NC_090934.1, on the reverse strand, counting down.
CTGGCAATCTTTGTTTGCTTATATTCGAACATGGCTTGTATAAACTTGAAAAATGTGTGACCCATGCCTGTTCTGACACATTATTAGACTGACGGAATATTTGATGACCTGTAGTCACTTGATTGATTACTGACCAAATTTGTGACGTGTTCTTTCCTGCTAGCATGCTTAACATTTTAGAACTATCATTCTGAAATAAAATTGCTTTGTGTGAACTTAACCAATTCTTATAATTTGTCCTTAATTGATAGATGACAGTATGTCTTATGATGGGTGGAAGCTTCGAGGCTTGTCGCCTTTTTGAGCGAAATGTTCTTTTTGCAGATTCCACTTCCCTGTCAAATGTATGTAGTGTCTCCGTCTTGTATGACATGATGTTGTTTGTTTTATATTGAAAAAGTTGCATTACTTTATGATATGGAATTTGCAGCTGGGGATGTGCGATTACTTTACCAATCATAAAAATGATTAAATCTTTTTAAAGAGGTTTCATTCCAATATGATCGATGACCACCGGGATTAACAATTACAAAATCTAGGGTGTTAGTAACTGCCTGGATACTTATTGATTTAGGTATATTCCACTGCATTGAGAGACTATTATGATCGCTCAGAGTCGATGGATTAATCTGAAATTTAAAAATTTGTGAAATGAGAGATTGATTTACATAAATGTAATCAATTATTGCTGAGGTGTTACCTCTGTGCCACGTTGGCTGTGGAGGAATGTCATCTGCAAATTAACCATTTAACATTTGGAGACTATGCATTTCAATAAAATGGTTCCAAAGTAACAATCTATTATAAGATTTGCTTTGATCAAAGTAATGCAAGTTTAAATCTCCTGTTATGATGACATATCTAATGGAGTTATCAAGACCCACCAGGTGCATTAGGGAGATCATGTCTCTCATAAATATGTGGTCGGAAATACCAGTAGGGTTCCAATATGCATTTATCAAGGCATATATGGAGTTGCCAACCTTTAGTTTTATCATCTGCTGGAAGGAATTTGGTGATGACCAATCTTCAGATTCAAAGAGAGGAATTTGTTTAACAGCTATGAGGAGGCCTGACGTTGGTCCCCCATGCCTTAATTTTTGGGATAGATTTATATGTATATTATAATTGTCTCAAACCGGGACGCTAGTGGGCCATGTCTCTTGAAATACGGCTATATCAACATTGTCAAGGCTTGACTCAACAGTATTTAACAAATGGCGAAACCCTCTCATATTCCAACTGGTTAGAGAGACAAGAGTTTGCTGATTAGGTTGATCTAGTTATTGTACATTGTGAGTTAGATGACAATTGCAGATCTTTGTGGAGCCATCTGTGGACCCCTGGGTGGCACTTGTTTCAATGTTCCTCTCATGAGTGATTAATAAGTATGATGAATTTGCTGATGGAGCTTTGGCGGGAAGGTGAGACACTTCAATAACAAAACCTAGATCATATAGTTGTTTTTTAGCTGACCATATAGTATTCACAACCACTCTAGCGTTGATCCACAGTTTTACCGAAGTAAGTATATGCGCATCCTCAAACTCCACTAATTGAATATCAGCAGATTGAATATCTTCCAACTCGGGGATTTCTGCAAAGATGGTGAGAATCGATCTGCGATTTAAATCATATTGCATATTGTGTTGTAATGGATCGGGACCATTTTTATTAGGAATTAGGTTTGTTGATGCTTTTTTATCAAAATAATTTACTATAGTTGTTTCAATCAGCCATTGAAGTTCTGGCCCCAGCGCTGTTATCAAATGTTTCTCCTGAAGTGCAATGTTTGTTTCGGACGTTGTTCTTGCAATAGTCGATGGTTCAGCTAAACAAGTCTGATTAATTGCCTTGGTACAAATGGGTCCCAGGGGCTTTTGGGCCAACAGTTGAGCATGAGAGGCCCCAATTTCAGCCTCAAGGGCTTGACGAAGATTTCCAATTCTATCTGGGACAGATGATTCTTGTCCATATAGAGAGGAAGTTCTGGTTGAGTCCAAATGTGTAAGATAATTTTGCGCTGGTTGTGCGGACATATATGCGTCAACTGCATGCCGAATCTCCTTTCTGTGTTCCTCCAGGATCTGCTGTGAAGATCCATGTAAATAGGTACCTTGACTAGTTTGATTTCTAGATCCTTGTCTTGTAATAGGTGAAATGTGCTCTGCGCTATTTGCAGTAGTAACCAAGTTATCTTGAGCAAATTTCACATGATGTCCAGCAGAGATGTTAGTCATCTCATGTTCACTATTAGCACTATCCTGACGAGCTAGGGTCTGCAGAAGGTACTTTCTGGAAATTGCTTTTGATGCCAGTAAAATGCTTTTCTGTGGAGTTACTAAGGGTTTAATGAATCGCTTAGTTGTGGAGGTGCAGACGTTTTTGGGTAGAGCTTTATTTTTTGATTTTTTCTTATCTGTCAATGAAACTGCAACTTTTTCTAACGGAAGATTCGGACGAGATTTGAGGACGACAGCTTCTTTCTCAAGAACATATGATATTGAGTTTGCATCTGATCTTTGTCCTGCGTTCACAAGATTTCCTTCCTTTGATCCAACCAGATTCAAAGTTTTGGATTTGCCAGTGCCAAGATTTATACGCACCCCACGATCGCACATTGCTTTCTGGTTTTGATCATAGTGATCTTTTAAGAATTTGGGGGCAATTTTTCGAGGGGCCTCGATGATTTCATCAGCCCCGCCACTAACTGTAACTGCTGAGATCTTTGTTAAAGAGCTTTTTTTAAGAAAAATCGGGGCTATTTTTAGTTTCTTCTGCGGAGATGGTGATGTGAGTCCGACAGTTTGTTTGAAGTTCACTTTACTAGTTTGCGAACTTGTTGATGTCATCAAAACTGTTTCCTTTTTCCTCTCCATGTCTTTACTGAGGGCTACCTCATAGAGTTGTTTATCAATTTCAGTGTTGTTCTTGATAATTTTTCGAGATATGGATTTTTTTCCACGTTTTAAAGTTGTGACTTTCTCTCGTAGTCTTTTTCATCTTCTTGCTTCTCTTTTCCTTTCCTTCCTGCCACCTGATAACGAAGTATGTTGTGGACGAGGGGTTTTTTCTACACTATGATCTTCATTGATGATTGCCGGGCCAACTGATGGATGTGCATTTAGGGTGATTTCGCTTTCGCACGCAATACTTACATTGGCCAACCTTCGAAATTCATCGAGAATTGATTCGGACAAAGGAGTGTCGTCTAAAGGCTGGTTTCTGTCATTATCATTAACTTGGATGAGCGGAGGCAGATCTTTGATGGCAGAATTTTGCAAATGAGACAGGAGCTCCTGAAGTGAGAGTCTGTTGGTGTCCTCTAGACTATTTTTGAGGGCCATGGATCTCTGTATTGCAGAGAGATCCATACCTTGTTTTGTTGATTCTACTTTAAGTTCTTGTATTTGTTGCAAGATATTGGTGTTACTAAGATTGCAACATCCAACCATAGCTCCATCTAGCGATGCGACTTCCTTTGTTAATTCCAAAAGGGAACCGGTCTGTGATTGAACTTCGCTTTTCAATAATTTGAACACAGATACTAAAGAGTTTAATACATAATGAAGTGCACTTAATGTATGTGTAGAGGGTTCGGATGGATTCTGACGAGGTCCAGCTTGCAGGTTTTGGGCTTCAAATGGAGTGTGAGGCGTTACCAAGTTATTGTCTTGATCTGAGACTAAAGAATCCAAAACCCCATCTAAATTGGATACATTTAACTTCTCCAAGGGATGCGTACTTGTGTTGGAGACCAATGACGTTAACGCAGAAGAGCTCTGAATGATCGGATATTCACCATGAGTTATCAGTGGAATCGCTTCCTTGTGAGTTGTTTTCTTCCCAAAGTGATCTTCAATTTTTCTCTGTATTTTTGTTGTTGTAACAGTAAAGTCAAGTCCCTTTTTCCAGTTTTCAATAAGAGGGACATGAGCTTCATGTGTTGTGTATATTTTAATTGGGGTAGAATTCGTTGACTCAGAGTGAATCTGTGCTGTGATGTGTTGAGGCGCTGCATAGGAGAGAGGCTGACTTGCAGGAAATGCTTGGGTGTCTATTGATCCATTATTGGGGGAGACGGTCGATGGTGTTGGCTCATCCCATTCAGGAGCACAAAGATCACCCTCAGGTTGATTGCTGCAAAGTTTCATCTCTTATATATGCACGAGTGCGTAGCTAGAAGTATTAATAGTTCACCTTGCTCTACTTTTAGATTGGGTTAGTAAGTGTCTGTTAATAAAACAGATTGCTTAATTCACTTGATCAGCCGAATCAAGGGAACTTGGATCCCACAGTCTTCGGCAATGGGTAGTGTGTTATTGTTGTACCCAGATTGAGCAAGGTCGAGTGACTAAAGAAAATGCTGCTCAGAGGCTAAAGCCCGCAGTCACAGCATGTTATAACAAAGTAATATTCAGGTGTCAATTTTCCCAATACTAATGAGCACTCATCTAGAAAGTGATCAAGCCAGTATCATGCGGGTAGACGTGCTAAGAATAAGAGTACGTAATGCAAGGAGAGACAGTGGTTACCCGGTGTCCAAAGTGTAGGACCTTCAACAAGTCATCTGATTGTCAGGTCCCGATATCGACGCCTCCCAGGGCCAAACAGCGGCAAAACAGTTCTTGTAGGAAGACAAAATGCACCGCCCTTTACTCCGCGGCTGGGCTTAACGCCACAAGGTTGACTGTGGCAGTCCTTTAAAGTGGGTGGAAGTCACGTGATAGTGCATGTGACCGGCAGCAGTCTCCGCCCCCTCCGGGGAGCGAGCGTGATGCAGCAAGAGTCTTCCTGACTAACAGTACTGCTGTTGAGGTATTAAAAGCAAAACGCACGTTCGTTTTCAATAAGCAAGTTCAAATAAGCAGCAAATACAAGCCGCTCGGTTTACTGTGGCAGTCCTTTAAAGTGGGTGGAAGTCACGTGATAGTGCATGTGACCGGCAACTGTCTCCACCCCCTCCGGGGAGCGAGCGTAATGCAGCAAGAGTCTTCCTGACTCGCAGTGCTGCTGTTGAGGTATTAAAAGCAAAACGCACGTTCGTTTTCAATAAGCAAGTTCAAATAAGCAGCAAATACAAGCCGCTCGGCTTACTGTGGCAGTCTTTTAAAGTGGGTGGAAGTCACGTGATAGTGCATGTGACCGGCAGCAGTCTCCGCCCCCTCCGGGGAGCGAGCGTGATGCAGCAAGAGTCTTCCTGACTCGCAGTGCTGCTGTTGAGGTATTAAAAGCAAAACGCACGTTCGTTTTCAATAAGCAAGTTCAAATAAGCAGCAAATACAAGCCGCTCGGCTTACTGTGGCAGTCCTTTAAATTGGGTGGAAGTCACATGATAGTGCACGTGACCGGCAACAGTCTCTGCCCCCTCCGGGGACCGAGCGTGATGCAGCGAGTCTTCCTGACTCGCAGTGCTGCTGTTGAGGTATTAAAAGCAAAACGCACGTTCGTTTTTAATAAGTAAGTTCAAATAAGCAGCAAATACAAGCCGCTCGGCTTCCTGTGGCAGTCCTTTAAAGTGGGTGGAAGTCACGTGATAGTGCACGTGACCGGCAGCAGTCTCCGCCCCCTCCGGGGAGCGAGCGTGATGCAGCAAGAGTCTTCCTGACTCGCAGTGCTGCTGTTGAGGTATTAAAAGCAAAACGCACGTTCGTTTTCAATAAGCAAGTTCAAATAAGCAGCAAATACTTTGGCATTATAAAATGTTAATGGCAGGAGGATGGAGAACTTCCTGCCAGGGTCGTCATTTCACCAAAATGCCAGCGGTATTGGAAGTGACCCTTGACCCCCTGATGAAGGAAGTGATGTCATTTGACCCCATCCCAAAGTGATATTGCGGGAAGCGATGGAACACGACCTTTCACCCGTTGACAAAACAGCAAGTGTGACAAAACAGGAAGTGGCATCACATATCATTGTACACTACGAAAAAGATGGTTACGATATCACTATAATGTGATGTACATTTCATACAAGAATGGAACGGCATATTATTCACTAAGATCAGTGTGCATAGACAATGCAAGCAGACGTCCATGACCAAATAATAATGATGTGCTATTATATAGCACTTACGCTTAAGCGCTTTATATAGAAAAAATATACAGCCAATATCACCCAACCTGTGTTGGTACTCATTTATCGACCTCAGAAGGATGAAAGGCTGAGTTGAGGTGTTTAAAAACGGACTGAATAATTGACTTACCCCCTGAAGTGTGCCTGAAATAAACCTTTAATGAGTCTAGCAATTATTGTATAGAATTCCAGAAAGACACATTATTTGGTATTCCTATTCTTTCTTATTTAGGGTCAGTGCTGAAAGTGTTAAACTTGTGGAACCCCTGTTCTCACTTTTCTTCTTTTTTTTTTTAAGAGGCCTGAACAAGAAAGCCAGCCACTCCAGAAGTAAAGAGCCACATGGTCCTGGCCAAAGCCCAGGCACTTGCATTACAAAAAAAGAAAAAAAAAAAAAACATTTTTTTTCGTTTGTTTTTTTAGAGGTCACAAGGGAGATCACAGAGTGCGCAAGGGAAACCTCAGAGGTCGCAGTTGTACCTAAAGTTTAAAGTTTTATTTGGAAAATTTACGTTTTTGACTTTTCGGTCTTATTGATAAGATCGCCTTCTTTCCTGGTCTTGCCAAAATTTGAAAACCTAAATACTTGAAGGTATCCACCCTCTCTATTTTCCTTCCAGCCAACCGTCAGCACCCTTGGTTTTCACATTACTCTCCTGCAATGTCAATATCTATTTTTTGTTCATATTGATACCACGATTTTCAATTTTAGAGAATGTTAATGGAGGTATTTTCCAATATTTTTTTTTAAACTAGACCCCTATGGGAGAGGTTCAGTTCACATGGTCCCTTTGTTCCTTATGGGCCTAATGAGTTCTCTTGACAACCAGTAATACATTTCTCCACTCTAAGAGCCCCCCAAGGTCAATCTCCTGACAACATAAGTCATCCTCATTGAAATTTGTATGCTGGGCAGAAGTGAAGGTTTGACTTTTGGTTAGTGTAACAAAGGAGACACAAAACAGCTATTGACAAAACCACCTTAATGCCTCTATTGGTGTTAATATCATGAAAGGGATAGTTACTCCTTTTGTATTGATAGAATTTAAACAATTCTCATCAAATAATATTTCAATGGCTTCATTCTTTCGTGCTCAACATGCTTAAATGAGAATCATTTGGCAATTTAAACACTGCTAATAAAATGGAAAGGTGATACGCTGTAGTTTTTAATTTTAAACATGTGCCAATGCTTTTGACTTGTAGCATTACTGCTGTACACATAAACCAATGCTATTCTCAATATTCATGCTATTACTTGACTTTTGGGATTTGAAAACAAATGTCCTTGTAACACCATCAGGGCTCTCAATTTAGGAGAATTATATTGTTGACACATTTCGGACCTTGGTATTTTCTGACGTACAGTTCCAGTTTGACTGGCACAGTTCTCCAGGAATATAGTGTTTTACATTGGAGCCTTTCAGCATTTCCTGCTGTCAATTTAAAGATATTCAAACTCGGTTTTTGGGGTGAAATGTACCCAAGGTCCAATTGTTTTTCTGAGATGGTTTTACTTGTGCCACTTTTATTTGTGGCACTAGCCACACCATATGTCAAGTGCTGTCTCTCAGATATGCAGGTGAATACCTGCATACCACAGATGAACCTTATTCGCAGTAGGTAGTCAAGGGCAGATATCATTAATACAATTATGCATTTTTCTGGCACCTCCTTACTTTAAAATGAGGCCATCTCCATTTTTCTTTCATCTCTCTTACACTCAGCCATCTGCCTCACACTTGGAAGAAGCTGCAGAGTTCAGTTTGTTGGCATCATTATCCTATAGGGAAAATGTTTACGGTTCCATTTATGGTGGCAGATGCACATCATATACTTAAATATAGGCTGCAAAATTAGATACAAACACTGTACATTTAGATGTACACAATGCATAATGCCTTTATTATATATTGAAATATATATACTGTACACTGAGGTACATACATTGTATACTGATATGTATATACAGTACATTGAAATACATACATCCTATATTGAAATATATATGCTGTAGTAAGATATTGCTTCATTCTTTACTGAGATTAATATATTGGGCCTCATTCCGAGATTGGAGGTAGCCATGGCTCTATTTGCGCCATGGCTGCATCCAATACAGGGTCCGGCACCGGTCTGGTTCAATGGGGACTTACCGGTGCATTCTGACCCTGGAGGGACCAGTAAGTCCCCATTGAACCAACCATTCCCCATTCCCATTTGAGCCCCCATAGGACTCGATGGGAATGGGGAAGGCACTAATTACGGGCCTGCTAATAGCAGGGCCGTAATTAGCGCCCTGGTCCCCTAACGGGACCTGTAAAGGACGTGTGGTCCGACCACACGTCCCTTGCGGTTCCCGCTAAGGGACCTCGGAATTGGGCGGTAAGGGATTACCGGCACCGGTCTTCTTACCGGTGCATAGTACCCCTTACCACCCAACTTCTAATGACCCCCATTGTTTATTGAGATGCAAACATTATATATTGAAATGCATACAGTGCAGGTGAATTACATATAATGAATACCAATCTATGCATATTATATAGTAAATTGTATGGTACATTTCAATTATTCATATGCATTGAGTGCTGATATGCATACACAATAAAATAATGAATTGTTTATGCTACTTACTGAGAATGCCTCAACTAAATGGGCATAATGCAAACTGAAAACCTCAATATGCATTGTGGAAAACTCATGTATTGTATATTAAAATGTTAATAATATACACTGAAATATATGTATACATATTTATCCAGTGAAAAAACGTGATTAAAGGGACATTATGGTTAAGTAGCACTAACAAATACCTAAGAAATTCAGTGAAATAAATGTGTTAAAGGTACGTTGTGACGTCATCTTTGATTTCCTGGGTGTTAGTCAGTGCACAGTGGTGGCATGAGTTATGGTTGCTTAGTTTACCATAATGAAAGAATTTCTGGGGGTTTTCGGTTTTACTTGTAGCCATAATGGGCCTCATTACGACCCAGGCGGTAAGTTACCGCCTGGGTCGTACCTTTACCACCATGGCGTAAACTACGTTTACGCCATGGTGGTTGGCGGACTTACCGCCCCATTCCGAGGATGGCGGGGCGGTAAGTCCCCAATCCCCATTTACCCTTCCCCATTCCCATTTTTGCCCCATAGGGCATAATGGGAGTGGGGAAGGCGTTAATTACGCCACCGTAAATTACGGTGGCGTAATTAAAATCAAGGTCCCTTAGCGCCATGGATTTTAACACCTGCTAAAAGCAGGTGTTAAAACCTCCATGGCGCTAAGGGACCTCGAAATCAGGCGGTAAGGGTCGGCGCTGTTTACGCTGCCGTAAACCCCTTACCGCCTGAGTCGTAATGAGGCCCAATGTCCTTTAATAATGTTTTTTCACTGTATTTCATGGGTTTTTACCAGTGCACCCTAATTTGCTACAACTTCCTAATATCATACTTACTCACAATATAGCACCATTTTCAGCCGATCTAAAAAGTTTCACCTTAAAACTGTGTCACTCCCCACCTCCTAGCAACATTTTTAACACTTCTTTTAACTTTCTGCAACTTTTTGCACCATTTTTTGTTTGCCAACTTGTGCGAACTCCTGACATCACCATGGAATTTCCAGACACTGTCACATGACCAGGCATGCGTGCGGCATGATGACGTATTTATGAACGGGTCCAGACGTCGCAAACAGTTCAAAACGCCATTTTTAGCTGATCTGGGAAGTTTCAGGCTGAGAATTTACCCTTGCACAGCTCATAGACCTATTCTTACTGATTTTCCATCTGCAATCCAGGACAGGGCACATGCTTGAAAGAATATTAGTACAACTGATATTTAGCTTCACAAATGGCATCAGCCATGGCCATCCCTACTACCCAGGAGCCACCACCACTAACACCACCACCAGCTGGAGAGCCTGGACAATGTAAATTGCGCAATGATACAGAGAAGAATCTATAGGACCAGGAAGATGAGATAGAGGGAATGCCTCCCTGCAGCAGCCAGAGAGAATCATGGGGGTGGCAGTTCTTTACCACTGTTGGGGGTGTAGGGAAGGCTAAGGCTACCACAGTGAAATGCACTGAGTACTCAATCGCGGACAACCTGGTCAGTACTCCTATGGGACCACCTCCTTGTGCTGCCACAGCAAATCCAACCACCAGAATGCTCTGAGAAAGGCTGATTTTAGGGCTGTGCTGTCATGATCCCTGCTTCCAAGGGGTCAGGACATGCCTCACATCCTTGGAAGCAGGCCCATAACCTTGATCCTGGGTACCAGCCAGTCCCTATCGGGACCTTTTGGACCTTGTCCTGGCGCCAGTGGCACCAGGCTCATAAAGATGACCGGTCCCGGCGCTGGAAGCGCCGGGCTCATAATGCTTAAGAGTGCTTGGGTGGACCTACCTGCAGCAGACCATGCTGCTTACTTACCAGCTCGATGGTCTTCAGATCCTTCTCTGCCTGGAACTACTTTTCCTGTCTGGGTGGGGCAGGAGCCACTCCCTGGAATCAGAACACAGGAACTCTTTTCTTACCTGGGCGAGGCTGTGGAAGAAGACGCCTAAGCACTACAGAAGGCTATTTAAACCACACCCGATTGATGAAACGTGCTTCGCGTTATTCTGCATCTGCAGCAGGACGCTCACCGTGTCAGCTCCAGTCTTCCTGAGATTCTTCAGCTCCAGTTCCTGTGAAAACGAATTCCTTACCTGCTAGAGATCCGATCCTCAGCTGCACCTGCCAAGACAAAACAACAGGTTAGCAGAATTCAATTCGAGAGCAGCGCTCTTACTTACCAAATACGGCGGCATCTTCCAAAGCCTTCCGCCGCTTTCTTCGGCTCCCCATCGACATCTGCAAAGAAAAGGACTTGATTAAGCATTGCATTCTTGAATTGCTTACCTGCGCTCCGCACGTTCTGAACTTCAAGAAGCGCTGCATGCCGGCATCTGCAAAACAAAGGGAGACATTTTAAGGCGCATTCTAAACCAACCATAAACTTTCTACTTACGCGCTCGCACGTTCGCCGGCATCCATCTAGCAACGCTCTCTGCATCCACGATCTGCAAGGACAAAAGAGACATTAAGGCGTGCTTTTGAAACAAACAGCAGTCATTTTACTTACGTGCACCGCGCTTCATCTTCTTCGTACATACGCGCTTGCACGATCCTGGGCACTTATTCATCAGCGTCCATTGCACCTAAACCTGCAGGACAAAGAGAGACATTAGAAAGGGTGACAGCAACTGGTCATCTTTCCTACTCACCTGCTCGCCGCATCATTCCTCTACAATTTCAATCTTGACACCCTGAGACTGAGCAAGGGACTAAATTAAGGGTGCTCCAATAAATATCAAGAAACCGCTCGTGCGGTAAACGACGGTATCTTCCAGCATCAACCTCTGCAATCAAGAGGATTGTCAGTGAACCAGTGAAGTAACTGGTACTTGCGCCCCTGCAAAGACGCAGGATGGAGAGCCCGGCCTTAATATATCTAAGGTGAGCAAGCCACGCCCTTGGTTCGAATAAGAGGACTGAGGAAGGAGAAGTTCAGTCAATCCAGTTCCTAAATCCTTGTTCTTCCGTCTGCAGACACCTCACTCTACACCTCTGGTACATCGTGAGAAGGGGACCAGCCCTAGGAGAAGGCCGAGATCTACGAGTCACACTAGAAGACACGGCGACAGCTCAGTCCAGCCCAGCGCCTCCGTGGAAATCAGGTGAGCGTTACATGCGCAGATACGATTCCTGGGCTTCAGGCCAAGAATAAGTCTTACAGCCCTATTCTGGATTAGCTGAAGGGGTTTAGGAAACAAAGGGGAAGGTTACGGAAGACACTGTTGCAGTAGTCCAGCCTTGAACTCCGGGAAACACTGCAAGTAGAGAGTGAAGCTGTGGAGGAGAAACAGCCCAGTTGCAGCTGTGAAGGGGGGTTAATGATGGAAGAGGTCATCCAGTCCAGTGCACGGTCCGTAATGCCAAAGGTATCATGGAGCTGTTTAATGACAATAGAATGGTTGACTGTATCAAAGGCAAAGCAAAGATTGAAAATGGCTCTGCTCAATTGTACTACAATCATAAATACCATATACACTTAAATTATATAATTCTACCATTTTACAAACACAATATACTCCCCTTGTATTACCTATACTAACTATACACATATTGCTATAGTGCATGTGCCCAGTGGCCACAACCACCACAATAGAATTAAACCAAATAACATGTATGTACAATAGACCTTATAATAACCATGGACACCCATCCCAATAATGTCCACGAACAGAAACGTTGACAGAACATACCCCAGCACCTACAGAACTTTTTTTTACCTATAAAAATAGCTCAATATCAACTCCCCCACTTTTCCCAGGCCTGCTCACCTTCACAAAATAACCCCAAATAACCCCAAATGTATTTTATAAACTCCTTTTCCTCACTGCACCGTCCGTGGACAAAGGTCATGACCTGCCCATCCAATATGGCTACCATTTCAAAATGATGACGCACCTCACATTTTCAAACATCCAATGAGCGTGTGCCTGCAACTTCACCAATAATATTATCACCATTATTTTCATTAATTATATAAAGATCCCTCCCTCATCCGATCATCACTTTATATAATTTCCAAATTCTCACATTTATGTTTCTCATTCTGATACCCCATCACTTTGATAAATAAATATATTTTGTATACTATGATTATCTTCTATATTATTCTGTGTTACATTCCTTTTAAACCCCAAATAATAGTCAGCAGTCTACACAACTATTCGAGGGTCCGTTTACAAAATAGAGTGTCAGCACACATTGCGCCGAGTCAGCACATGTCCGGTCTCACATAACGCACTTTTAATAATTCCGCCCATAGCGCACCTGTTTTTGGACATTCATGTGCAGGCACCGGGCATCTCCCACTCAATGCAGTTCGAGATCATCTGCCACCACCCACATCCTCAGACGTTACCATGTAACCACCCCCATGAAGCCTGACGGAGTGTCCGCAGCCAGTGTCCATCACCGTGGGCAGTTTGAAACTGCATTTTCAGTCAATCTATAATATTTCAAATTCAAAGTGTACCCCTCAGCATCTCCTAGACCCATTCTTACTTGATCTGTTACTTTTTACAACTTTCCATGGCCTATTTATGGCTCGGTAGTCCGTGGACGGTTCCTCTAAAGGGACTCACCCACAACCTTTAGTCATTTATAATCTGGCACACCAGCAAACTGAATATTCCAAGAGAGCTACGTCCAACAGACATCCAGAAGTTTAACAATGGCATCTCTCATGGCCATCCCTCCTTCGCAGGGACCACCACCACCACAACTGCCAAGTGAAAGGCCTGGACACAACAGGTGCGGTGATGTGGACGAGGATAATGAGGAACAGGAAAGAGTAGGTGGAGGAAGTGCCTACCTCCAGCACCCAGAGAGAGTCATGGGTGTGGTGTATTTTTACCACCATTGGGGGAGTACCAAAGGCTCAAGCTGCACAGCTGAAATACATTCAGTGCATGGTTGTACTTACTCGCAAACAACCTCAGCAGTACTGCTTTGGCTCCACCTCCAGTTGCCGCCACACCAAATCCAACCACTCGGGTGGTCTTAGAAAGTTTGTTCCTTTGTCAAGAGAAGCAGTTAACTTCCTCTATCCCATCTTCCTTACCCACTCTGCCACCACACAAGGTACTCCAGTGGAGCAGAGGATCCCACAGTTTCAAAGTGCTTTCGAAGACACAGTCAAGGAACACAAGAAACACTGCCCCCTACCTTATATTTAAGGCACCCCCAGCATCTTCCCCTGTCCACCTGCCCCTCCGTATCTGTGGTTGCTACCACTTCCCTCCAACACTTTACCTCCTCACCTCTGAAACACATTTTGTTTTAAAACATAAAAGCTAGAAAGAGAAAAAAAGGTTCCTTTTGGAGACACCTTTCACAATTAAAAAAAAGAACAAAAAAAAATCAGAGGACCTTTTTCAGCCTGTATGGTCCACAGACACTATTATAGTGCGCGGACACCTGAGAGATTCTAGGTGCGGGGCAGGGGAATTAAAATCAGTTAGCTTGTTTTTTATTACAAAAATTGTGGTTTTTAAAATAACTTTTCTTTTTGACTTTCTGACTACTATATATTTTTGGGATTATTTGGTTTTATATACTTAAGTATACCTAAGTAACACATGTTCTATTGAACTAAATTGCAGAAAAAGTGGTTCTGATTTTTTTTCTGCTTTTCCTTTTTGTTTACTACAAGTGCTAAAAAATACTTCAATCCATATTTTATGTGTTCAAAGCATTTTTAACATTTTCAAGAAACATCTAATTGCCAGCATCAGTCAAATGCACTCCATCTCTTCAAAAAATGTTGATAATATGAAACTTGATATTTTCACTCTGAAAAGTTGTCATTCCAACATCCTGCAAAAAAGCACATACAGCTTTGTTTACATTGCGCCTTGCTTACTCAATTTGTGGACAAAATAATTTCAAACACTTCCACATTTGTCTTTCATCTATCCGAGAGAAAACAATCTTTAAATGTGGAAATAGTTCCATCAACTATGAAAATGTATCCTTCATTGCAAACAGTAATGAAATTCCAATGACATAGCCCAAACTATTGCAACCACAGTGAACTACAATGACATCCGGATGCTTCAAAGTAATGATACTCTCACAAAATGGGAGAAATTCCCCCACTTTATTCCTCTTTCAAATTCTTGAAATCCAAGATTCCCAGGTAATCCACACCGCTCACAGTACACCTTAACCCTATGGACCCAAGAATCGCCCACCAACCTGACACTCTGCTTCCTTAAAACCATAGCCATCGCCAGTGCACACAACAAAGATCATTCTTGCTGCGCAGTCTTCCTGTACACCACACTCACAAAATCAGTAATCCCCTATCCATGCCTATCACCCTCAAAATACTCGGATTGAACATATAGGGGGTCATTACGAGCTTGGAGGTAGTCATGCCGCATGGCTTCCTCCAAACTCGGGTCCGGGTTCCCTGAATGGGAACTTAGCGGGTCATACCAAGTTTGGAGGACCCGGTAAGTCCCCATTCATGGAACCCGGACCCAGTACTTCCCCATTCCCATTCGAGCCCCCATAGGGCTCAATGGGATTGGGGAGGGAGCTAACAACGGGCCCGTTAATAACGGTTCCCGTTGTTAGCTCCCTGGTCTGCTAGCGGGACCCGCTAAGGGTGCCTGGTTTTACCAGGCGCCCTTAGCGGGTCCCGCGAGCAGACTCGTAATAGGGCAGTAAGGGGTTAACGGCACCGACAATGGTGGCTCTTAAATGAGCTTCTTATTTTGGGGGGTTTTCAAAATATTTTCCTCATTTTTATGTCCTACATCTACTAGGAAATGCATTAGTATACACTCCACATCTTCCCTTTTAACTTTTTCTATGTATTTGAAACATTGCAAAGAAAAATCTGATTGCCAACATCAGTTAAATGCACTCCATCGTTCTGAAAAGTATTTACAACTTGACATTTTCATTCTCAAAAGAGACCATCCCTACACCATACAAAAAGGCACATACACTGTTATTGACAAGGTGCCTAGCTTCTTCAATTTGTGAAGAAAACAAATGTGGACATCTCCATATTTGCCTCGGATTGATTTGAGAAAAAATTGTCTTTGCAGCTAGAATCAGTTCCATTAGGCTTTTCAAAATATTCTTTATGGCAAGATGTGAAGATATTGGACTCATATAGCCCGCACTGTTGCCTCCACAATGGACAACAATAATATCTGGACATTTAAAGTGAGCCATATTCTTACAGAATGGCAATATGGTCGCTCAGTTTAACCCACAGACTGCATACCACAAAACCTCTACTTCTTCCAATCCAATAGTACCAGAGATGCAACAGGATTCAGTATAACCCTTCAATGAATACATCCAATAATCTCCCACCATTCACACACTCTGCATCTTCATAGCCATAGCTATAGACATCTTCACTGCACTCAAGAAACAAAGCTCCTGCTACCCACTCTTCGGGTACACCACAACCACAGAACCTGATTGGCTGATCGTCCAATGTCCATGGACATCATGGCTGTCCACTGTCACCACAGCCCACATTCCATGTCTGGCACCCTTAAAGGACCCGGATGGCATGTGCAGTGGCCACTGACTACCACTGTAGTACGTGGATACCATAGCACAGGGCAGCCCTTCTACATACACTGGCCGCAACCACCACAATAGAATTAAGCCTGCACCACTTTTTTCACCTACAAAAATGGCTCCATCTTAACTTGTTTCCACTCCTCCACGTATGCCAGGTCTTCTTTCGGCCACAAAACAACCCCTAATGTGTTTTCCAAACTTTTTTCTCACTGCAGAGTCCGCTGTCCGCGGCGAATGTCTGCAGATCCAACAAGGTGACCGTTTAAAAAAATCTGACGCAGCTCACGTTTTCCAGTAACCAGTCAGCGGGTGTGTACGATGTCTGCGGACATCATGCCGGACCCCGATTGGTCCAGAGGTGTCCACGGACTCCGAATCACAAAATGAGTCCACGGACTAGACCCAGATAGCACCAATTTACTTTTACCAACTTTTTGGCCATTTTTTAAAAAAGAATACTGGACAGATTTTCACCAAATTTACAAAAACAATGCTTTCGGGACCAAGCCACCACTCCTAGCGCATATTTGGTGAAAATCCATCTGGCGGTTTGGGCTGTAGGCGTGAGCAAGGTTTTTTTTCCATTGCATCTATGAGGATTTCCACACATGTTTAGACCTCCCTATAACTTTGCCCCCCCACTCGATGAAATCTGACCAAACTTCACAAAATCATTCTGACGGTGCCAAATACTTCTTTTGCAAAGTTTGGTGAGGATTCGGCCAATGGGGGGCAACGTTACAAGGCACCCAAACAGTGCTTTTTCTATGAGTGAAGCAACGTAACCATAACTACAGGGTCACTAGCACAGGTACCTGTGATAAATGTTAAAATGGGTACATTATAAACTGAGAATCTTTCAATCTAGTATGAGAAGCTTTTCGTGGCACTATCAGACTTCTTAAACATAATACTGTTTCTTATACACACACACTACTGAAACTGCCTCAGTTGTCCCATGGGATGGGAGGCTACTTCAGGGTGTGAAGGATTCTAACCGGGCGTCACGCACCGTATCAGGACTCTTGCCCTTAGCTTAGGATATGGCACTCTATTAGAATACTTTCTATTTATTTTCAACAAATTCAAATTGAGCTGATGCCAACCCATCTCACACCCCCTTTGACAAATACCCGGGTCACAATGGACCATGAACTAGGCCGGTAGGTGGTAACACAATATTTATTTATTTTGAATTCAAATAAAATCACACTGTTTTTATATTGGACAGCAATCACCAATGGGCTGATAATTTCAATGAAAACCACTGAAATACACTTGGGTACCCTTCTACAAGAACATATCCGAAGCCCAAATGAATAGGAGCACTTTTTCAATTAGGATAGAAAGCACCCGAGTAAAGATTTGTCCCTGAAATGTTCCATCAACCCACAATTAATCAAATTCTGAGTGGATAGAAAGAAGCAGCCAGGAGTCAATGATATTATGCAGCAAACAAAATCCAAATCTGACCTTCCCTCAAAACCTTTGCAATTGCTTAAAATGACACTGAGATTTTGACAAAATAATTAATTAATTGTGTGGTTATTTATTATTTATTTATTCGGATTTATTTAAAGCGCACGTCAGCCCGGGGGCATCGTGGCACTGTTACATGAATACATAATCTGGTTACAATGGAAGGAAGATGGTTACAAAGCAAATTTTCTTACATAAAACATTTTGTAGCATACGTTTGCTAGCAAGAGTAGGCAAAGGAGGGAGGACGTTAGTTGAATAGCATAGTTTTTAGGGATTTGCGAAAGGACTACAGCGAAGGTTCTGCTCTGAGTGAGTTGGGGAGGGCATTCCAGAGCTTAGGTGCTATGTGTGGGAAGCCAATGCTGCCGGCTTTGGCTCTTCTTACAGTGGGTACTCGGAGTTGGTTGGCGTGATGGCTTCTTCTAGGACATGTGGAAAAGTTCTTAGTTATAGTTTCAGATAAGTATGGGAGTGCTGTGTGATTGATGAATTTGTGTGTGAGAGTGAGAATTTTAAAGTTGATTCTTTCCTTGACTGGGAGCCAATGGACGAGTCTTCTGGCCTGTGAGATATGGTCAGTTTTGGGGATGTGTAGTGCAGCGCGGAGGGCATTATTTTGCACTATTTGTAGCCTGCTTAGGTTTTTAGTCGATGTGCCTGCCAGGGGGGCGTTGCAATAGTCCAATCTGGCTCCTATAGTAGCTCTGGCTATGGAGAGGCAGTTGGGCGTGGTAAGGTAGGGTTTTATGGCATGAATGAGTTTAGTGGTCAGAGCAGATGCAGAGGCGATGGCGCTGGTTTGTCTGGTCATGGAGAGTGTGGCGTCTAAGTAGACTCCTAAGGTCTTGACGACGGAGGAGACAGGAATGCTAATACTGTCAATGATCATGTGAGAGTAATCGGGGCTGAGTTTGGTTAGTGTTTCGCTGGGGGCTAGGATGATGATTTCGGTTTTGTCTCCTTTTAAACAAAGACCATTGATCGCCATCCAGGTTTGGATAGTGGAGTAGATTTTGAGGAGGGCTTCTGAATTTAGGTCGTACTCTCCGGTGAGGGGGAGGAGACCTTGCGTGTCATCGGCGTAGTTAGTGTAGGCTATGTTGAGGGAGTCCAGTAAGTCAAAGAGGGCTTTAGTGAATAGGTTATAAAGGGTCGGTGCAGTGCACGACCCTTGTGGGACTCCACAATTTATAGTGGTGGGGGGGGCGCTGGCCTGGTCTGAGTACACTTTCATGGCCCTACCTTCAAGGAAGGATGTGATCCAAGTGGTTGCCTTGTGAGAGAAGTGTGGAGCATTGAAGAGGTGGGATGTGAAAATGCTGTGGTCGACCAGATCAAATGCTGCAGAGAGGTCGAGCAGTAGGAGGAGAGCAGGTTTGCCTGTGTCCATTGTCTTGGTAATTTGATTCTTTAGATCTAGAAGGGCAGTTTCAGTCCCATGGCCTTTGCGGAAACCTGATTGTCTTTTGCCTAGGATGGTGTTGGTTTCCAGGTAGTGTTGGATTTGGTTGTGCACTGCTTTGTCGAGGATTTTGAGGAGGAAGGGGGCGGTGGTGATGGGTCGATAGTTATTAGGGGAGGAGGGATTGTGAGAGGGTTTTTTCAGGAGCGGGCGAACCCAAGCTTCTTTTAGACATTGTGGTACGGTTCCAGGTGCGAATAAGGCATTGATGAAAGCTGTGATGATGGGGGTGAGGGATTCTTAGCATTCTTTGATTAAGGAGGGTGGGCAGATATCCCCTTTGCATGTGGAGGGTTTGATTTTTTTGAGGAGGTCCTTGACTTCCATCTCTGAGATTTCTCTGAAGGTGAAGAGGGGTGTTTGTGAGAGAGAGTTGTTAGTGGGAGGTGTGGGCGGGCAGGTGGGGGTATTGAGTGCTTTGCGTTGGGAGGCTATTTTGTTTTGGAGTGTGTTGACTTTATTGAGGAGTGCAGACTGAATGTCAGTGCACCATGCTTCATCCTTGATGATTTTGTCTGGGCTGGAGGCAGGTGTGGCGAGTTCCTTGAATATGGAGAATATTTCTCTAGATTTGGAGCTGGCGTTGGTGATTCTCTGGTTATAGGATTCGAATTTAGCGTGAAATATGGCTTTTTTGTAGGTCAATGAGATCTCTTTGAAATCGTTAAGAGAGGATTGGTTGGGGGCTGATTTCCATCTGGATAGAGCTTTGCGTTTCTTGGTGCGAAGGTCAGATAGTTAAATAATGATGTACATATGTTTCATCACAGTATCAGGGATGTTATATCACTCGCAACTATAAGGTAAGGTATCACAAAAAGGGCACACAGGTCAACAAGCAACTCGAAATGAATACACAGTGCAGCCAAATTCACACGTTGAAAAGATGCATTTACACTTTTTTTTCAGTTCTAAATGTCAAAACGTTTCTTTTTTTAAACGGGTGAAAGGAACAGAATCTTAATGCAGTTTTTAGGCTGGGGAAAATATGCACATCATTGGGACAAAACAGAAGTGAAAGAGTGACTCTAACTAAACAATTGGATGAGATTTTCAAGGTGAAAGAAATTTGTTTTTTGGTAAAATAAAGCAGTTACGAAGAGAAAATCGGTTTGGAAAGAAAGGCAAGTTTTACTTAAACTAGATTATCCAGACTAAATTGTTAAAGAAAGAAATGGTACGCTCCAAGGTTGATTCACGACGTCAACCTTTTCACCCCGCATTCAACTTTATGTGGGAATTAATTTGATTATTCAAAATATGACTAAGGACTTATGATCTATGCAAGATAGTAATGAATAGAAAAGTGGCGCAAACGCTGGAAAATCAAGGACAGGATGCACAGACAATTCTAACAGCCTTAAACAAGTTACCAGGGTATGAACAGAATTACTTAGAGAATAGGACAAAGACAGAGTATCAAGATGGGGTAGACTATGTGTGGCTATAGGATGGGGAAATACTCACAATCCGTGCTTTGGGATTTAGGAGAGCCAACCGGGTTCTGGACTCAAATGGTTCTGATCACAGCATGGTGGCTCTCCTGACAGTAAACAGCTGGATAAGTCTGGTCACTAGAGGGCAAGGGTACAGCGGGCATGCAGGTAGTGGGCAAGAAGCTGTTTTGGTTACAGGATACTTCCCAAAGGGTACCACAGCTTTCCCCTTTGTTATTGGGATTTTAGTGGGGTTTCTGGATCAATGGCCTTGCTGGGATAGGGTCCGCAATGCTTTGCCCTGGCAGTAGGGTCTGGAATCTTGAAAGGTGGATCCAGAATGTCTGGATACACAGGCGCTGTAAATTCAGGAGAGAGTGTCCCATCCCTGTGAGCTCCCAACCATTATTTATTTTTATTTTTTTACATTTTTAAAGCGCTCACACAGCCCGCGGGCATCGAGGCACTGTTACAGGAATTGTTTGTTTTTTAGTTGCGTAATTGTTTTTTGTCTTAGTTGCGTATTTATAACACGCTTAAATACCCAGAGGTTTCTAAGCGTGGACCCGGGGATCGAACCTGTGTTGCTTCGTGTCGCCTTGCTTCCAAGGTGAGCACATTGCCGCTGAGCTATCGTCCCGGGGCTATAAAAGCGGATGACATCACCGGGTTTATTGTTGGGAAGAACTGAGCTAGACCTACCCCCAAGAACTGGATAGGGCAGCAAATGTTGGTTGCCTCCTCTGGGGTTGTGCTTTTATGAGGTGCAAAGCCTTCCCACAGTCCTTTTTGCCAAAATCAATTACAAATTTGTACAGTTGTGGCACGTTTACAAATCACATAGACAGATTACATATTTTATACAGAGCATGGTGGTCCAATTCTCACGTTTCTAGGACTTTGTTTCGTCCGTCCAATAGTTTTTCACGGTTTTTCAACGAAATTACTTTACATAAAATTCTATAACTTTATATACATGTGTATATATTATCATATGGCATGTGAATATTGAATTTCAAAGTGGCATCATGTACCCTTTCTTCAGAATATCCAATTCTCTGCCATTTCTGTCCACAATATGCCAGTGAAGGCTGCTACATCTTGTTCAAAAGGCACACAAATTGCATTTAAACTGTTAAACTTTTACATTCCTGCAGAGTCCTGTTGCAGAGATTAAAATCTTAAAAGTTTATTAATAAAACAGTCTTTTGAGCCAAAATGGGCGGCCTTTGTCCTCCAACTTGGAATATTTTTTTTCCATGCTACCACCAAACGTCTGCTTAGCCCAGGGCTGCCTTGGAGTTTCCCCAGCTTGAGTGACTGGTGGTTGTCACTTCCCAAAAGTCACACGTAGGTGTCCCAGATCTTTTGTCTCAAGCTGAAGCCCAGACAGAAGTGCAATATTTCTTTCTCTTGGTCCATTCAAAGTTTTCAAGGCAACAGTTAACATGTAGGTGTCCCAAAATATATTGTGGCTTCTTTTGGGGGGAAGGATTCTCCTGTTGCTAGCAACCCCGCCCCCCAAGCAGAACACCTGTTTGGCTAGTTCCACAATGCAGCCATAACCTTGATTATTTTATTTTTCTGCATCAGAATCATGTAGGTTGCAACAAAAAATCACATTTAGGTTTTCACACAACACACCCTGATATTTCTAGGCAACGAAAGGGCTTTTTTCAATATTGTACTTTTAAAACAGGCATTTTTCTTGTTTTGCAAAAACACATTTTGACACGTGGTGAATGCTGCTGGGATTTCCCTTTCAAAATCGTTTTCTCTCCCATCTGGATTTCAAACATTGTTTGTGGCCCTAGCCAGATTCACTTATACAGCAATCTGTTTAAGACAAAGGTCCACTGCAATTGACATTTGCCCTTAGAGCTAGGGTTTCTTTTAAGCAGTGATTTTTGACATTTTGTAGCCCAAAAGTCAAATGTTTTTCCAGGCAGCTGAAAGTAAAGCTTCTGTTGATTTCCTGGATCTGGCCAGACCCAGCCTGCCATTCTGTGACATTGCTCTCTTCTGCTGGCACAATCTGAATGTGAATGGCCACAGCTAGATCTCCCGGGATCCGAACTGTGTAAGGTTGAACAGATGAGAAAGAGCATCTGGGCGGAATTATTACAAAGGCCAAATATTTCCTTTTTCACAGGGGGAATGTGGATCTAGCAACAAAGCAGTGCTGCTTCTCAATTTTCTTCTTGGTGCATGTAAGAAACACACTGGCAGGCATTCTCAGTGTGCCCCCTTGTTCCATCCAGCCCAATAGGTGCTTGGCAAGACAGTGCAGCCATCGATTTGTAGCTGCAAATGCAGTTTTGATGCGGGGCAATGGTGCTTACAGGAGCCAGCAGAGCCATTCTGCTGTTAACTGCTTAAGTGCAGCTTGGTGATGTAAGGAAGTACTGCTGAGTGGGTAAATGTATCCCACAAGGGGCAACACATTTGACTTGGAAGCTGGAAAATGCAAAGCAATACAGGCTTGAATCTCGCTTAAAGACTGGTTTCCGGTGTTAAGCGTGTTATAAATGTTAATGGCTTGATGTCCTGCATAGTGGAGGGCTGGCTTGCTTTTCTCTTGCTAGCTTCATTTTGCACACGTTTTTATTATGAAAGAATCAGTGTTCATGCGTACGTATTCTAAACACACTATATTTATGCTTCTCATTGCACAGTATGTAAATATTACCAGTATATAGTGAATATATAGTGGGGATAATTATATCAGTGTACAGTATACACATTTTAATGCAGAGTTCACAATGGACTATATGAGAATTTGAAGTTTACAATATTCCTTTTTTCATGTAGCGGATGCATCGTACCATAAAACGTTTTTTCTCCCAGTTTAAGCAATTTCTCACTAAGCAGGTATGTATTTCAATGTATTCGTAAATCATTTATTAAAATGTACCATTCGCGTCTTACTATTTAAAATATACAGCTTGCTATACAATGCCCTTGATTCATGGATTATTTACGCCAAAAAAAAAACGGGATTTATGCACCATTCTGCCCACAAATCCCTGTTTAACTAATGGGGATTTGCAGGCAGAATGGTGCACAAATACCATTTTTTTGGGCGTAAATAATCCATGAATCAGGCCCAATGTATGTTTTTCAGCCTGTTTGTTAGCTATATCCGCATATCATGTAGGCATCTCAACATACAGTATTATGCATCTCAGAATACAATGAATGCATCTTAGCGTTCAGTGTATATATTTCAATAAACAATGCAGCATCTCAATACACTGAACGTGCATCTCTGTATATAAGGCATGTTTCTCAGCAGTATATATATATATATATATATATATATATATATATATATATATATATATATATATCTATATATATCTATAAAACCCCTGAAATTCACCAGTGATGGTTAGCTAAGCAACCATAATTTGCACCACCACCGTTCACTGCTAAGACTAACAACCAGGACATCAAAGATGGCATCACAAATGTCATTGATGACATCAATGATGACATCACAGTTCTGGTTTCCTCTTTTTTTGTGCACTAACTTATGTAGAGCAGGTGGTTTTCTTCACTAACAGCCAGCAATGAAAAATGCAAAAGGTACTATGTTTGTAGATCTTACCTTTCTCATGTGTTGTTACACTGCTTTCCTTAGGTTGCAGGCACATCATATGATATATATACAAAGGAGAAGAACGAAGCCTGAAACACAGCCATCATTTCCGTGCATGAAGTTAATTATCGAGGCTATGAACACTATCTGGTAATAGTACTGTTTTTTGCTTACTTTACTTTCCCTGCACATACTCGTATTTGTATGCATTGTAGTCTTGTTATGGTTTGTGTGTAGTAGAACAATTATGCAGTAAGGTAGGCATTGTTAGATACTTATTACATGTTTCACACTATCCAAAACTCTGAAATGAAAGCATTCATCATTTTACTATCCAACATCGAAGGTTTTGAATATTGCACCTCTATGGCGCATGCTGCAGAGAATGCCTACATGGGTACATTAGTGCGTTCATGTACTAGAAAAAACTCAATAATGCAATGATGTTTATAGCAATGCAGCGCTTAATGAAGTATTTGCTGAATGATAGGTCTTCCAAAGATCTCTGACATTTTCTTGCCAACATTATAATGACAATCCTGTGTGGAGGCTGTGCATGAAAACTAAATGCACATGTGATGTCATCAGTGATGTCATCAATTACATTTGTGATGTAATCTTTGATGTCCTGGGTGTCAGTATTAGCAGTGCAAGGTGGTGGCGCGAGTTATGGTTGCTCAGTTTACCATAATTGGTGAATTTCAGGGGGTTTTCGGTTTTACTTCGAACCATAACGTCCCTTTAACAAAGTATTTTTTACTGAATTTCATAGGTTTTTATTAGCGCAACTTAACCATAACATCCCTTTTCACTGAATATAGATATAGATACTTTAAATGTAATAAATGTTTACTGAGACTCCCTTAGCTTACATACATATAACATAGAAAATAATGAACCCCCTGCCCCGCTAGTAGTTTTGATACTCGCGGACCGTTCGCATGTCCGCGGAAGGACACGGTCACCATCAAGACTGCAAAAAGTCAGGGGGTATCTTACAATATTGTATCATACAATAATAACATCAAACATGTTAAAAAAGCACCACATAATACATTACATTCAGAAATAAATAAGAAGTGGAAACTGTATATGTAACACACCAACTTTCCAATTACATAACATATGTAATATAATGCAATATACCAAAACAAATAATGATGCCTCCAACAGAAGTACCTCACACAAACTGCACAGCAAAAATCTGCAGCACAAGTACGCAGCAGTAACACCAAAACTTAGCAACAAACTAGTGAGTAGACAACATTTATTTTATATACTTATAAACTTTCAGTATTAGGTGCAGTAAAAATAATATATATATATATATATATTTCTTTTTACACAGAAATGTCTCCTACTTTGGAATGGCTGGAAGAACATTTTCCTCGGGATGAAATAAGTGAAAACATTGATACTAATGGAAGACACTACACTTCTCTATATAAACAAATTATTACCCATAACATTATGTGTACTTAACAATTTTTTTTAAACACACCATACAGGCATTAAAAATAATACAAAAACAGACCTTAATGCTGCAAAAAATGGATTTATTAAAAGAATAATGCACTCAGAAATATTATTTTGCCAAATGTTCAGGCATGTGCTTCTAAGCATACATTGATTGATCGTACAAACATTTCCTATGCAATTTACCGTAATTTTCCTCTTTTTAACACATGCGAAATCAGGCACCAGGGCACGGCATCTTGTCATAATCTTATCCATTGACTCATCGCCCAAGGTGGACTGCCCTGGCAGCACTAATTGATATGCCCCACCCCTGAGGCTAACATCACAAAACCTAGTGATATTCTCCACCTATCTCCAGTACATTACTATACAGCGTAGTAAAACGCACCCAATCATCACCTACGTGATAACTTTACTTGACACAGAACCCGGAATATCAACACACATCATCTCACAACACAGCGATTCTGAATATAAAACCATACTTTTAAAGGAAATAGCAAAACTGCGCAATTTGTAAAGTACTTTTATTTCACAATAAACGTTCCGAGAACATCCAGCGATTTCCATATTCAAGCAAATAAGTAATTATTTTCTTCGTTCTCGATCCACAAATGTTTATCGTGAGTCACGCAGTGTTCCTTTTGGGTATAAGAACTCATTGGACACACTGTGAATCGCAAGCCTTTGGCATGAACTTGGCGCTAGGCCACCGTAAACTATGTCAAGTTGCTCCTTATCACTGGTACGGCGTATGGGCCTGTGGCGATCATCCCAAAAAAGCGTCACCGTGATCCACCCATTCACGTGTATCTGTAGCTGATGGTTAAAAAAAACATCAGTTGGTATGACAATCGCAGAAAGCCAACATGAAGCTGTTTAAAAAAAGATAACAGAAATGCGTCTCAGTATCCGATCTTTATTACAGTTTATCATTTTAAACATTAATTTGGCCCCTGTTAAAACTATTGATAAACACATACGTGAAACAATGGGAACTCAGACAAAACAACGTGCAAAGTACTCTTCAGTTTGTTTTAGAAGTTACTGATATGGAGTATGGTGAGCTCGAAATGAGATGCTGAGGCTGACACTGCAATCGGAGAGCAAGATAAAACCAAGAAGAACACATAGACGGAATTTTAATTAAATATTAGCGTTGAATTACGCGTTTGTGGAACCTGGGGGATCCCACTACTGGACTACATACATCTGGATTCTGCACTGCCCATGTGCTCAGGATAAAAGAAACTACACACACAAGTTGTAATTGCATGTTGTTGCAATATGCCACATACAACAAACAATACAATGTAACCCATTAATAATGTCACTGAATGATAATTTGACTAGTTTGTGTATAAAATCATCCAAAGTAAAACTTACATAATATTTGGCATTTCCATTCTATCGGCGTAATGCAGACACTCTGTTCAGTTCAACGAATTTTGATAAAATGAAATTACATGTTCCTTTGTCCAATTTTTGAATGATGAAGATTACCGTATTTGAAAGTCTTACATCCATTCCTTCATGTATTCCTTTCGGAATCCTCCCTTTGTTTCAAGGTCGAAAAACAATTGAACCTTATACTGTGTACCATGTGTGGGTTTGCTCAGCTAGTAAACAAAAATTAAATGGCGCTGAACTTCACTCAGCCCTTCAGACCACAGTGGCATTACAAATATTTTTGAAAAACATATGAATTGTTTGCTACCATTCACCAATGCGGGTGACATTTCTACGGATTTATTTTGTTCCTCTGCAGAACTTCGCACTCTCCCAGCGACTCCCACAGTCAAGCCACACCACCTGTCACCTCATCCCATCTCCTTTTCACACGGCAAATCACGTAAACATTTTTGAAAGGAGCATGTCTCTATCCCTGACAAAATGTGGTCGTATGAGAATGTCTGAGCAAACACTGCTGCAACCCCCTCCGGCCATGACGCAGACACTGACACCAATGACCGTAGTTATATATTAGTGGCCTATAATTTGCACACATGTGTTTGTTCTATCCCACTTTCGGTCACTATCGAGATGAACGGTGTGGGCGTCTTGCCACCTTACAAATACAGACACATAGTAAATACATAATATAATGATTTCACGTTAGAATGCAAATGGTACCAAAAACAACTGCAAGCTAAGTGGATTTACACAGGGTAAACTATCATTTGGTAAAAAAAAACCTTCACAACAGTAGGTATAATCTACCACGCAGCAGCCACAACCAATACACGTCACTACACTGCATATATAGAAAAGAGGTGTGGATGGGTCAAATATAATGATACCAACATTACTGTAAAACAAAGAATTTGAAGGTCTGCGACCTACCTCAATAAACTGCATCCTACATCTTCTTCTTTCCACCTGCTGAGGACAAAAAACAAAACTATTGTCCCATATTGACCTAGGTACTAAACCAGAAAACATAACTTTGACATTTGGAAATACTTTTATTACTGCCTGTACCAAATATTCCAAATCTGCCAACAAAGTAGGGGCACTGACATACCCGAAATACAAATCATCACAGTGCAAAACAACTACATGTGCAATGTTTACCCTGCCCATATCGCCACAAACTTGAACAATTCCCTGCACATTAAAACCAGGAACAGTGCTCCACACCACCAACACTCCTTTAACATCAAGATTGTTTGCCACATTCCTACATTTAGCTTACTACTCCAAACCATGCACAAACATATCTCCAACCACCAACACCCTGATTTTCTCCACCTATTCCATCTTCGCTACACACAGTCTCCTTCAAGACAAACCACAACCTCAACATCTGATTGGTTGATCTCTACAGTCCCCTTTACATGCTGCATTTTAGCTGTGAAACCCCGGATGTGGCACGCCCTGCCCGCGGACACCCGCGATATCTAAGGAGCGCGTAACACTGGGGCAGTCCTTTTACCCTTTCCACTTCACTCTCTGCACCATTTCCTCATTGGCTACTGTTAAACAGTCACACAATCATCCACCAATCACATCCAAGAACTCTACATCTAACTTTATCATCACACATCAGCACTTTAGATGTACTATTCATCACTCTCAGTACAATTCGGCTGTCACTGCAACAGACCTACAGCAAGAACTACTTTAAAACTGGCCAATATTTCTACTTGCAGATTCATACACATCCACATGCATGAACACAGACTAAAGGTATGAATATTTTCTACACAGTACATGTACAGCTCTTCTACGAATACATATACACAGAGTAACTGCCACTTACCCTGTATAAACTATAAAATGACCTAACTGTCATTAATCCCATCTGCTATGATGAAGTGTCAATAACAAACCTGTTTCCTCTCCAAATTTGTGTTTACTCACACAGCTATCTAAATTTAGTTTTATTTCATATTAAAAGATGGGAGAAATAACAGTATGATTATGAAAAAGACTGTCCAGCGTGTTATAAAATGACATGCAGCCAGGATGAGTACATGCATCTTCATTCAAGCACACACACAGACACGGAATGCGGTAAGGGTTTACCGTTACCGGTAGGGGTACCGGTACCGGTAAACCCTTACCGCCTTACTACAAGGTCCCTTTGCAGGACCCGACCTCAACGGCTGGTTTTACCAGCCGTTAAGGAACGTGCCCGCAAAGGGACCTTGGAGGCAATTACGGTACCGCAAGTTGTGGTACCGTAATTGCCGCCTTCCCCATTCCCATTGAGCCCTATGGGGGCTCAAATGGGAATGGGGAAGTGCCATGGTGAATAGGAAATTACCGCCTCCACACACCTTGGAATGTGGCGGTAATTTCGCCATTCACCATGGCGGACTTGGTACAGTACCGGCGGCAACCATGGCGCTAATAGCGCCATGGTTACCGCCTACCATGTAATGAGGCCCAATATCATTACAAAGGCTCCCAGCACAAACAACTCCAATGCCTCTATATGAAATCCTACTACTTTATTTCTCACACTTTCACAAATGCATACATTGCATGCTTTTCTGAACAATCTATGCCATTTACCCTGTAAAAAAAGCAAAAAATGCATATGGTTATTTTTTCTTCCTCTTACCATCCAATAACATAACATTAAAAAACAAGTGTGCTCTATATGTTTACTATTATACTCATTTGTAAAACATATTCAACTAACAGATTCTAAATAAAATATACAGGATGCACACAGGCAAAGGAAAGTGCATATGCATACTATGCTCAGTTGTAAGAAAACACTACTACAAAAACAAAAAAAGCAATGTCTACATTAACAAAAGTGCTATAAACCCACATATTCACTAACTTCTCTCTTTTACAATTGCAGTGAAGACCACTCTTCTGAAAAGCAGCAGCGTCTGAAGTACGAACA
This sequence comes from Ambystoma mexicanum, assembly GCF_040938575.1. Lineage (NCBI taxonomy): Eukaryota > Metazoa > Chordata > Amphibia > Caudata > Ambystomatidae > Ambystoma > Ambystoma mexicanum. The sequence goes on along the minus strand of NC_090934.1, from coordinate 366,946,252 downwards.
ACGACTTCGAAGAAACCTACTCTTTCCATACAAATAAGTACAATACTAACATAATGTTCTAACTGTTACTCAAACACACTAGCGTTTTACTGTTGTAGAACAAAGAAGTGTATTAACCTTTTCCCATAAAATGTATTATTAGTGCTTCCCCTTACCAGTTGCGTACTTTATATTGCCATCTCAAGCTCAGTATAGTAACACACAAATACAAAAATAAACTTCCCAGCTTGATATAACTACCCATTGCACAATCACACACCTCCACAATCATCCTTACCATCATACTCAGACACTTATGCACAAAGCACGCATACACTGCACAACAGCCCAACCCACACTTTCTTTTTTTGTTCAACAAACCCCAAATAAGGCCTACCAAAAAGCAACTCCGTAGAAAGCAACGCAGAAGTAGAGCAAATCAAAATAAATGTGTCCAAAATAATCAGCTCTGCCAGATTGTGTACACAAAGTTCAAACAAAACAGCTAATACAGTCATTATGCGAAACAAAACAAGCTTCCAGTACAGAAACTTTCCCTTCTCTATCAAAATGTAAAATTAAATAAAAAGTGATTAAAAAGACTTCAGCTAGCTCTACTGCTAATGCTGCACCTATAAATATTGATATAGTAGCAACTAACCCTACCAAAAAAAATATTTTACAAACATTGTTCCGCCACAGAGTCCTTCAGAACCTTACAAAAACAGGAGAGAAATCATGGACAGCCCTTAAAACCTACCATAGAAAAGTAATCCTAAAGGCTTTCATAGACAGTGCAATCCTTCTCAAAAGGAAGTTATTTATTTCATTTTTAAACAGAATTAAAACACTAACAAAACGAACTACTAAATTACAAAAAACACTTCTCAATAAACTGAATATCAACAAAATTAGCTCCTTGAACAACTGTGGAGGTGAATGGAGTCACACCATGAGCACAGAACCTGTTACGCTCACCTGGTTCCCACAAGGGTGTCGATTGGACCCGGACAGCTGCAGTCTCCACCAACGTGATGCGTAGTGCCGAGATGACTGTCTCGACTGGCCCGCCTAATCTGATCTGCTTGACCCGTAGAAGTATTCTCCTGCAAGTGGAGAAAGGGATTTACCACCCGTGGATTTTAGTGATGGCCCCCTCCCACTGTTCTCGTTCTCCCCACTTGTCACCTCCGATATCCCCTTTTAGTAACCTCACCTTATGTTTTTAAATGATGAGCTCTCCATCCTGCATGGCATGCAGGGGCGCGTAGATACCAGTTACTTCACTGGTTTGAAGGTACTGGAGGAGTTCTGGAGGATTATTGACTCTGGGGTTTATAAAGTTCAAAGAGTTCAATATGTCCGATGTTCACTCTTGTTCCATTCCCTTGTTGAATTGCAGCTGGTTCAAAAGAATGTTGCCTGGAGGCAGCTGATGGCATTCAGGTAGGAGTCTGTATTACCCAACACTGTCCGGTAAAAGTTGCATGAGTTTAACTTGTTGTTTTCTCTCCCTTTATAGGTGCGGCATATGAAGACGCAGCGTATTATAGGGTAATGCCTCCGGTGGTAAATCAGGTAAGTCTATGGTGGTAAGAGATTGTATTGTCGGCTCTCTTGGCTCACCTTGTTGTTTCTTTTGTTTTCCCCCAGGTGCTGGAGTTCGACGAAGAAAATGATGGAGGCAGCGCCGAGTCGAAAGATGCTGTGGACTGGTGAGTATAACGCGGCGCTGCTGCTGGCGATGCAACACGTGCTGGAATAATGTCCTTTCCAGGCTCAGAGATGTTCTGGATCCGGAATCAGGTAAGGAATTCAAATAATGTCCGTGATCTAACCTTTTCTTCCTTTTTCCCCTTGTTCTAGGACCTCCGGATTCGAGGCGGGCGTGGCAGAAGACTAGATGCTGACTTGCAGGCAGGGTGAGCGTTACGCTGCAGGATGCAGAATAACGCGAAGCATGTGCTGCTGTTCGGGCGTGGTTTAAATAGCCTCCAAAGTAGTTCCAGGTAAGAAGTTCCTCAGAACCACACCCGAGTAAAAAATAGTCCCTGTAACAAAATAGTCCCATCCAGGCATCATGTTGGCTTGGATTCATTTGCAGCATGGTCTGCATGAGGTAAGTAATGTCTATGAGTCTGGCGCCTATGGCGCCAGGACTGGTTTCTAAGATGAGCCTGGCCCCTAAGGTGCCAGGACTGAACCCAAACAGCCCCCAGCTGGGGATGCTGGGGTTTTAACAAGTATCTGGATGCCTGCTCCCGGGGCTGATGGACTTGATCCGGATGCCTGGGGGTAGGCATCATGACAGAACCATATTTTAATGAAGAAGCATATAAACAAATGCAAACAAACCCAATTGGCATACATAACAGTGGACGAGGGAATGAAAAACTTAATAACACTATTATGAAACTCTGCTCACAAAAATATCCCCTGAAAACTCAGTATCACCTCTCCATTCTAATAAACCAAAACGTCCAGTCTGCAAATGGCTGTGCACATTAAAACAAAAAATCTTTCAAATCTTTGCGCTACTTCCTCAATCAGTATGTAAAAACCAAAGACAAAATCAAAATGAAACTACTACAAAATATGGATGCTGTCCAGTTTGCAAATGCACAGGACTACAAGGACATTCATTAGCCTGTATTTCAGGACCTATTTGCAAAAGCACCTTCCATCATATCAAAATGATATCAACACATCATTCAACTATAAATATCTGGTCCATAAACTCTACGATGCTAAAAGTCCTGCTTTAGCACTGGTCAATTTAAATAAGGATCTTCTACACGGTACAGTCAAACAACTACTTGAAGAAATAGAGCATATCCAGAGAAAAAGCCACTTACAAAATGCATTAGCTTTACAACAAACTACCAACTGCTGTACAAATAGCAACCTTATATTAAACACATACAAAAAAGAAATACTAAAGTTTAAAACTACCTCCGCTGAAGTACCAAACCATGTATGTGTGTTGCCATAGGACTTTTTTTTTAATAAAAGTAGCACAAAAACTGTAGACATAACGTACAAAATAGAAGACAATGAAGATTCCAAATGGTTCCAATTAGCTCTCTACCTTGCAGAAAACAAATACGAAATTATTGACCCCTTATACGGGACCCCTTAATACTTTGCAATTACTGCACTGCAAAACTTGACAACAACCAAACACCTTCACATGCTATCACAAATAACTTGGAATTATTCCCAATACCAAAACCCCTGCAACAACTACATTTTAATTTGAGAATCATAATTCAAACAGTGCACCCACTTCAAGCAATAATACGCCTTCAACAAAAAAAGCTAAATTTCCTCCCTCTAAATTAGTGAAAGGCATTTGTGGCAAAGTATTTATTTACCATTAGATATCAAAGAAAATGTACACACTCATACACCACAATCCAAAATGTTTACTTCCAAAGGTATCTGATAAATCAGTCCTATTACAAACTCTACAATCTTAACTGCATAGCCTAGCCAAAACTTCACATACAAACTCTACAAATGAAACAGTACGCAAACTTTTGCGTTCTGGATCGTTGATGCGTGTTTGATTCTATGGGTGTGTTATGCTGCAGGGGTTGTGGCCAGGGCCCAGACTCTTGGGTGCCTGACCGAAGTCGGCCATGCATCCAAGACTCTAGGCCCTGGCCACAACCACCGCAGCATAAGACACCTTTGCTACCAAACATTTTGACTGTGGTATATGGGCTGCTTATAGGGGATATTAATTGCAATCAATCCTCTACTAACAACCCAAAACCAACATCATACTAAAGTAAAATAGCCAGTAGTGCATTTATTATGTCCTCGGACAGCCGCGAAGACTGCGGACATGGCAAACACATCAGGGGCACCTGCCAACTAAACAAATACAGTATTTGACCCATTTCTTACTCCCCAACCCTCCCCAAGCACTTCTGCACACCAACACACTCCCCAAGATTGCATTTTGCCTCTGTTCGCTGCCTCGCTGTCGGCAGATCCAAGATGGCGGGTGCATCAAAACAATGTGACGCACCTCACACCTCACCCCAGCCAATCGGCGAACATGTTGCATGTCCATGGACATGAGGCAAGCCGCTCAGCCAATTGGTATCCTGTTAGCGGAGCGAACAGGGAAGAGCGTCCGCGAAGCGGACATAGATATCATTCATTTTTTTGCCTTACGTTTGGTCATTTTAAAAAAACCTACTGGACAGATTTACACCAAATTAACAAAAGCATGCTTTCGGAATTAAGCCTCCGCTCCTGCCGCAAATTGGCAGTGTTGGGACCCCCATATAACTTTGTCCCCCCGGACCAAACGTAACCACAATTTGCAAAAACATTTAGAGTGGGCCATATACTTTTTTTGCAAAGTTTGCTGAGAATTCGTCCAGGGGCAGTGAAGTTATAAGCAGCCCAAAAAGTGCTCTTCCTATGCGTTTATCAACTTAACCATAACTACACAGCCACTACCATGGGCCGTGTAATATATATGTATATATATATATATATTCAGTAAAAAAACTATGTTAAAGGGACGCTATGGTTAAGTTGCGCTACTAAAAACCTATGAAATTCAGTAAAAAAAACTTTGTTAAATGGTTGCTTAGCTCACCATAACTAGTGAATTTCAGGGTTTTTCTGGTCTTATTTGGAACCATAACGTCCCTTTAACAATGTTTTTTACTGAATATCATAGGTTTTTAGTAGCGCAACTTAACCATAATGTCCCTGACTTTATAGACATGTAACATAGAACATGCTGAACCCCCAGCTAGTGATTTCTGTGGACTGTTCGTATGTCCATGGACGGACACGGACATCAGCAATAGTACCCAAAAACTCAGGGGGTCTCTTAAATTGTTATATCGTGCCTTATTAACATAGCACACGTTCAAAAACCAGCCCACAAACATATTATATGTAGTAATAAATAAGAAGTGGAACCTATATATCTAACACAACAACCATATGTATTCAAATGGAATATACCAAAACAACAAATGTATGCTTCCGACATAATTACCTCACAGAAACTGCACAACTGGGAACAACAGCAGATCTACAGACCAGTAACAACACAATTTACCAGAAGCTAGTAAGTAAACTTCATTTTTCTTATATATTTGAAACATTTCTCTATTATATACAATAAAAGTAATATATATATTTTTTTCACAGAAATGTCCAGTACTTTAGAGTGGCTTGAGGAGAATTTCCCATGTGAGGAAATGTCTGAAGATAGTGATACTAATGGTAGACACTTCTCTATATAACCAAATTAATAAGCAATACTTTATGTGCACTTAACATGTATATATATTTTTTTAACAGACCATACAAACATTGAAAATAGTACACCAAAAGATACATTGGAAAAGACTCTCCAGCACGTGGAAGAAAAAATGGACATGCTCATGGCAAATTTCAACCATTTGAAACATTTTGTGGAGGAACACATAAAAGAAAAAATTAAATACAGTCAGTCAAACAAGTTTATTCGGTTGTGTAAAGCAACCATTAAACGACAAGTAAACACAATTATTACACTGATCCAAATTACAAAATCTTAAAATTACAATTCCATAAAAATAGAATCAATAAACATTACCAAAGGCAGCATACAAATACAATTAGCAATTGGACGGTTGCCTCATCATGGACTACAATAAAGGATATTTTAGTGATGATTCATACAAAAGACAGTACAGAAAGCGTTAACCCATTACGAGTGCTATAAAGTGTTTCTTACTGACCTTCACCACCTTGCAGTTTCAGAATACGATTTCTGAAATACATCGCTCTTTTCAGGAACGTCAAAAGAGCCCATGCGGTGTAAACTGTTTCGGCGCTCAAGAGAAACACAAGAGCAGCCCTGTGTGTGCGGATCATCGACTTCTTAAGGGCAGGAATCAGGGACACTTTACGTATACCTGCATACCCTATACAGAAGAATAGCAAATGAGAGAGATCCTCTCTACCGTGTCCACAAACCGGGCAACCCGCTGAGTTGGGAAAACCCTTCCATTTATGAGTGTTGCCTTGCAGCCGAAGGCAATCGAACCGTGCCCTCGTAATCAACCACCTGTCCTTTTTTAACGTACTCCAAAGCAAGTAAGGTTGGATTCCAGTTAGGCAGCTAATGCTTGAGTGAAGTTCACCGTTACTATGGCCACGCTCTAGCAAAATTCTTTTACTTACTATGGTTTCACCCATCATGGCTTTGTAGACGGTCCCCTCACTTTTGGACAAAAAAGTATCAGGCGGAAAAAGGGCACCTAAATTGGCTTCACCCAAAGTTGAAAACACATACGCTAGCCAGGGAATTTTTTTCCAGCCACATTTACCTAACACAGTACGAATAATAGTATGGCACAAGGAAGCATGCTCATTAGCCCACAGCCTGACCCAAAATAAAAGAGGGGCCAACGCCCACTGATCTTCCCAAAACTCCACACCCAACTCCCTGTGGATGGCTATTCCAGATGCACTGGACGGGAGCCCGAGCAGGTTTTTAAAGAATTTGCTCTCCTTACTCTGGATTTCCGCTGCATTCTGGAAACCCCAGATAGCTGCACCGTACAAAGTGGAAGCCGCAGTTTGGGTACCATAGATCTTAAGGATCACATCCAAAGGCCGGCCCCTACACTTCGACATAAATTTAAAAATTCCGCCTATCTGTTGACTCATCTTAACAGATTGTTTGGCCACATGGTCTTTACCATTTAAGGCCTCCGAAAAACATATTCCAAGGTAATCAAAAGTCCTAACTCTGGGGATGATTTCATCTGCACATAGCATGGGTTTCATGGGCACAGGACGTTTTCTACCAACGCACGCCATTACTGCAGATTTCTTAGAGTTGATTTTTAAGCCCAAATTGTCCATGAATCTTGAATAGGCATTGATCAATATCTGAAGGACCCTAGGTGTTCTTGCGAGAAGGACAGTGTCATCAGCATAGGCCAATACCCCCTTCCTCCCAAAACTAGAAAATCAGCCAATACACCAATCAGGTCCTGTGAGAGGCCATTAATGTAGAGGCAGAAGCAAATGGGGGCCAGTACACAACCCTGCCTCACACCACACCCCACCTGAAAGCAAGCCGTGCAGTGCCCCCCAGAGCCTCTGCGTACACAGGCCTCATTATTCGTATGGAGGTCAACCAAAGCCTGTAAGATTTCCCCTGGGCACCCTAAGGACCCAAGCACTGCCCAGAGCTTAGCTCTATCTACTTTATCAAAGGCAGTGCTTAGGTTCAACCATTTGAAAGATTTTTGTGGAGGAACACATAAAAGAAAAAATTAAATACCATTGTCCCACATGTACCTGTCACCTTCTCTATATGCCAGTCAATTATCCCCAGACCCTCTACACGAAGATGAGACTTCCATCCCTTCATCTCCTCCTATCCATCCTCTTGAAACCCCCAATTCCCCTGTGTTGGTGTCAGTTTCTGCTTCCCATTCTCATTCATAAATTGTACACCTATATATAATTTTAAAAAAATATTATGTGCGTTTGAATTCAGTCCTTTTTTTTTTTAAAAGGCAGTTGGGCTGTCCGTGGACAGTGCGGGAGTCCGGGATGTCCGTAATTAGCCAAAATGGGGGTGTCCTAAGGACATTATACCTGTCCGTACTGTCCACAGGAAAGTTGAAACCGTTCTAAGAACATGCGCGGTGTCCAGGATGTCTGTAAATAAACAAAATGGGGGTGTCCTAAGGACACTATGCCTGTCCGTACTATCCGCAGTCAAGTTGAAACTGTTCTTAGAACACACGTGGTGTCCGGGATGTCCGTAATTAGCCAAAATGGGGGTGTCCTAAGGACACTATACCTGTCCGTACTGTCCGGAGGCAAGTTGAAACTGTTCTAAGAACATGCGCGGTGTCCAGGATGTCCGTAAATAAACAAAATGGGGGTGTCCTAAGGACACTATGCGTGTCTGTCATGTCCGCAGTCAACTTGAAACTGTTCTAAGAACACACGCGGTGTCCTGGATGTCCGTAAATAAACAAAATGGGGGTCTCCTAAGGACACTATGCCTGTCCGTGATGTCCGCAGTCAAGTTGAAACTGTTCTAAGAACACACGCGGTGTCCTGGATGTCCGTAAATAAACAAAATGGGGGTCTCCTAAGGACACTATGCCTGTCCGTGATGTCCGCAGTCAAGTTGAAACTGTTCTAAGAACACACGCGGTGTCCGGGATGTCCGCAATTAAACAAAATAAACATGGCAAAATTAATATACCTGTCTGAACTGCCTGAAGAACATCTACGCACATGCGCACTGCACTCATAAGTTCTACGAACATCACGCCTGTCTGTAACTGTTCGTCTCACTTGTGTCGCACTTTTAAATGGTTTCAGGACCCGAACACTGTCCGTAGAACACCCGTGTGCATGCGCACGACCGTTCCCGTGCATTTGGTGTCCTGCGGACACCTGTTCCCTTCGCGGACATGTTCATGACACCATCATGTGACTGCACCCACGCTGAGTGGGTGTCCTGAATTGCGGACACTGTCTGGGTCCACGAACATTTTAAAAGTACCTTTTCAGGCAATCCACAGTATTTCATAGTAAAAATTCACCATAGCACATGTCCCAGACAACAACCCAGACTTTCTACATACTTTTTGGAACTTTTTGAGTGTTTTTTAGGTGTTCAATCTCTCCGCGGACAGTACGGCTGTCCGCGGAGCATGCACCTGCACCCCTTTCAAAGGCCACACCCCAGAGCTCATCTTCATTCTGTCTTTCTACTACTGGAGATTGACCTGCTTTTGCTGCCTTTGCTGTTGCTGCTTCAAACCAGATGGCATCCATGGCTGCTGTACTTCCATCTGGTGCTACATCTGCCTCAGCACCACTCCCAGCCCCTCCACCACCAACACCTCCCCAAGGGCCTGAAGAGGGGAACAGGCGTAAGGATGTAGAGGAGGAGGATGAAGAGGATGACGAGGATGAGGTTGTGTAAGTCCCTACTACCAGCACTCTCCCTGAGTCTTGGGTGTGGCGGTTATTTACCATTCATGGTGCAAAAAAAGTCACCTGCAACCAGTGCAAAATATTGCTGAGTTGAGGAAGGCTTGTTTCGTACAGCTTTGGTATGACAAAAATGAAGCGACACCTAAGGTCGTTCCACGATGGAGCCATTCGCAAGGTTGTACCTTGTGAGGAACATAGTAGGTTGGGTTCCTCTACTACATCCTCAGTTTCCGCTCCTCTCACCACAAGAGACACTCCTGTGGGAGAGCGCATCCCTCCAGCTGCCTCACAGGCCATTCACGATGCTGATGACCCTTACCTTTCGAGGGTCACAGTTTTGTGTATGTACAGCGATGCAGAACTCTGCAGGGGGGAGACTTTGAAGTGCTTTTGAGACTACAGTCTCGAAGTACGAGAAGACCTGCTCACTACCTTAATAAGGCCCCCCTACATCATCCTCTCTCCACCTGCCCTTTCTTATCCCCGTGGTTGGTGTCCCCCCTTACCCTCATTTCCCCTTTTCTCCTAGTGTGTGTCGTGTGTAAAAAAAACAAAAAAAAATAAAACAACAAAAATCCCAAAAAAAGGCTCTTTTCAGAGCCACATTTCACAGTCTAAAAATGGAAGTGGTAAATAAATGTAGCAGGACCCTGTGCATTTATATAGAAGTCCACGGACAGTTCGCGGACATCTAAAGTTTTGGGGTGCTGCCCTATCAAAACCATTGCACTTTTCTCTGGGAGGAAGTGGTGGCTCTGAAAAGAGCCTTTCTGTGTTTTTTTTGTGTTTCAAAAACTTGAAATAGTCAACACCTACTGCAAAATGGATGGCTGTAATTCCACAAAAGGTCGCAATGAATTTTGTACATTTCTCAGAAAAATCTGATTACCAGCATAAGTAAGATAAACTCCATCTCTGCGAAAATATATATGCTACGAAACATGATATTTTCATTGTGGAAAGAGGACATGCCAACATCTCTTAGAAAGGCACAAACGCCTTATTAACATGCTGCCTTGCTTCCTCCATTTTTGGACCAAATGAAGAAGAGCGCAGCCACATTTGTCTCTGCACAATATGAGAAAATATTACTTGGGAATTTGGAAACATGTCGATGAACTTCCCAAGTCCTGCTTTCATCGCAAATTGCAAAGAAATTCCTGATACATGTCCTAAACTGTTCCCTCTACAATGAATTATAATTATGCCTGGATGAAGCTCTGTCTACAAACTAGTACAGAGCGGTACCAAGTCCAGCCACTTCATTCCACGCACTCCATGCCAGTGCACTTCCACATGAGGGAATCCAAGATCTGCAGCTACTCCACAGCGTTCTGCATGCACCTCCAACCAATGTAACCATGAGTCTCCCAAAATCCAGACAATCTGTTTTCTGAAACACAGAGACACAGCTAACTGTTCTTCTCTCAGGAAAATGACTTTCTGACAAACTCTCTCCTTACACAACTCACCCACTAAACTTTACTGACCAATCAGTTGCTCTGCTCATTCTCATTTGTATGCCTCTCCACCAGAAAATCCCTGTATGTAATACTCGATGTCCGCGGACTACCGCCATGTCCGCGGACATGTCAAAAATCTGAGCATGCTGAATGTAAATTTAAATAGTGTGCCCCATTTCCCCTTTGAGGTTGGCTCTGAAAAGAGTCATTTTTTTTTGTTTTTTTGCAGATGCTTGACAAACACCTGTTTTTTCCTTACTTTACTAAAAAATATTCACATAACCTTCTCCAAAGCAAGACTTACATTCCAAAACAGAATTGCATTTCCCAAAAAAGATAAGGAAATACCATCTTCTTCAAAATTAACAGCATTACTGGAATCGATGTTCTCATTATTACAGAAGAACATACCAGCTCTAAGCATGAAAGCACACATTCCTTGGTGGATTGCACACCTAGCAATGTTTTGCTGAGGACAAAAAACAGAACGATTGTCCCATGTTGCCCTAGCTACTAATCCAGAAAAAAATACTTTGTAATTTGAAAGGATGTTCATTACTGCTTGAACCAAGTGTTTCAAATCTTCCAACAGAGTAGGGGCACTGGCATAGCCCACATGGAAAACTCCATAATGCAAAACTAGCACATGGGGACTGTTCATCCTGCTCATATTTTTACAAACTTGTACAACTCCCTGTACATTGCAATCAGGCACAGTGCTCCACACCACCTCCACTCCTTTAACATCATAATTATTTGGCACATGCCTGCATTGAGCATACTGCTGTAAACCAGGCACAAACATATCTCCAAGCACCAACACCCTGACTTTCTCCACCTCCACCATCTTCACTACACTCAGTCTCTTTCAACATAAATCCACAACCTCAACATCGAATTGGCTTATCCCTACAATCCCCTTTTCATACTACATTTGCTGGAAAACCCTGGATGTGGGACGCCCTGCCCACGAACAGCTGTGGTGTCCGCGGACCGCGTAACTCTTAGGATGCCCTTCTACCCTTTCCACATCACTTTCTGTGCCATTCTCTCATTGGATACAGCTAACCAGTCACACAACCATCCACCAATCACATCCAAGACCTCTACATCTAACCCCATCATCAGAGTTCAGCACATCAAATGTATTGTTGATCACTCTGAGTACAAGTCTCATATCTTTGGAAAGCACCTACTACAAAAACTACTCTACAAGTCTCCAAGATTTCTACTTGCAGCTGCATGCATATCCACATGCATGAATACAAACTACAGGTATGCATATTTTCTCCACATTACATGTACAACTCTTATAAATGCAAATAAACAGAGTGACTGCCACTTAACCTGTATAGCCTATAAAATGAATTTATTTTCATTTTTCCATCTGCTATAATCAACTCTCACTTCCAAACCTGTCCGCTATCTAATTTTCTTTTTACCGGCACACCTATCTAAAAAATTATAATATTAGAAGATGGAAGAAATAACAATATATTTGTTGAAAAACACTTAGTAGTGTATCATAAAATTACACACAGCCAGTAAAATGTCATGCATCTTCATACACTCACACACATAGACACTTCCATTGAAATGCTTCCAGCTGTAATAACACCACTACCTGTAAATAACATCATTCTACTTTATTACCCACATCTTCACAAATACATATATTCCATGCTTTTCTATATAGTTTCTGCTATTAACCTAATAAAAATTGCAAAATAAATATAACATTATTTCTTCTTTCTCCTATCATTCTATTATACAGCTTTAAAAACCCAAGTGAATTCCAAGACCACTCCCTCATTCAGGCAAAGATTACACTGCCTTTTAGTCCTCCCAAACTTAACAGACACCAGCACATACAAAAGATGACCCGTAATCTAAAAAACCTAACAGCCCCCAAATGAGCCAAGCAGCTGTCATCCAAGCTTCAACCCCTATCTAACTGTATTGACCCATCTGAACTAGTCAACCACCTGCTACTTAATATCAAAGAAGCAGTCAATGACCTTGTCCTCATGAAATGAAGGCCATTAAGACCGAAACCATAAAGAACACTTGGTTCTCTGATGACATTATCAATGCTAGACAAACAAAAAGAGCTCTCGAAAGAGCCTGGAGGAAGGATCCGAATGACAATACTTTAACTGATTACAAAAAATCCATAACAACCTATAAAAAACTTCAGCCAATCCAATGCTGGCGAGCTGTTTAAAATTCTAGCAGAGTTTCAAGACCAGCCTCCAACATCTAATAGCATCATCAAAGATGATAAGTGGTGTCAGGACATCCATGACGCATTTTTTCCAAGATTGACTCACATAAAGGAAAAATCAAGAAAGCCCTCGGTAAGGTAGTACCGGTGCCAACTCCTACAGAAACAACCTCTCCTAACAAAGTGGATAGCACAATCCCTCTATTTTCTTTCACTCACTACTCTGAAAAGGAAGTCTCCAAAATTCATACAGGATCTGAAGGCCACCTCTTGTCCTGCCGATGACTGTCCCACAAGTATCTTCAAGGAGTCCACCGACATCTTGGTTCCGTGGATTACCAAGTTGATAAATCTATGCTTTGACGAAGGTCTGGTACTGGAAATGTTAAAATCTGCATGGATAACACCTTTACTAAAAAAAGAAAACTTGGATCCCACCAACAATGACAGCTATAGACCCATAACAAATGTGCCTTTTATCCTTAGGATATTCGACAAACTTGCATACCTGCAATTACAGGCTCCTGTCAAGGAATATAAAATCCTTGGCAACCGACAGTCGGGTTATAAAGCTCGTCATGGGACCGAGACGGCCATGCTCGATCTTAAATCCACCTTGGCTGGCATGGCAGACACAAACCAAGCTGCTCTACTTTTGCTACTTGACCTCTCTGCAGCCTTTGACCTGGTAGATCACAGCTAACTTGTGTCTAGGCTCGGAGAGGCCGCCAATTGTTCCACTACAGCATCCAGATGGATAGCCTCCTTTTTAGGCCCTAGAATGGTAAGGGTATGTGTAGGCAGCAATCAATCCTCTCCCATCTCTCAGGCTTGTGGAGTTCCACAGGGCTCCTGTCTGTCGCCTCTGCTTTTTAATCTGTATATTCGCCACCTTCTTGATCTCTTGAGTAAACTAGGAGTTCAATGTACAAATTACGCAGACGACACACAGGTAGTGATACAACTGAGTGGTTCATACAGCAATGATGTTGGTACTATTAATAACATATACAAAGCCATACAGGACTGGATGGCCTGTAATTCACTAGCTTTGAATGATAAAAAGACTGAGCTCTTAATAGTGTCCTCCAAAAGCACCCGGACTAAACTTGATTCTAACTATGCCAGCTTCCCTATTGTGGATAACATCATCACTGTCCAAAAGAAAGTGAAGACCCTAGGAGTTGTACTGGATGAAGAGCTATCCATGAAGTCCCATGTCTCCAGCATTAGGTCTAGCTGCGGACTAATTACCAAGTGAATAGGATATATCCGCCCATTTATCACAGAAAAAAACTGTGCTCTCCTGTCCTCAGCACTTATAAATTCTAGATTAGACTACTGTAATAGTCTTCTATCTGGTACCACAGCTACTAACGTTCAATTCTTTGCAGGTAGCCCAGAATAATGCTGTGTGCACTATTTTCAAACAATCTCGTCACACCCATATCACCACCTTTAGGACGAAACTTCACTGGCTTCCAGTAAAACATTGTATTACACACAAGGTGTTAACTACGACGCACAAATGCCTGAGCCTCAGCAACCCCACATATTTGTCTGCTCGCATTAGCATTAAGTCTAATGAGAGGAACCTTCGCTCATTTAAAGCGGTTGTCCTCAAACAACCTAGATTTAGGACAGCTAGATCTGGGGGTACCACCCTTGAGGCACAGGGTCCCCTTCACTTGAATGCACTACCAGCTCGGATATGGCAGATCCAAAGCTATACTGTGTTCAAACGGGCCATAAAAACTCACTTCTTTAATCTGGAATAACTTGCTCGTGGTTCCCTGTTTTCTTCTGCCTTGTCCGTCTTTGTTTTTCTTGTTCTACGTGTGCGCTCTGAGGCCCACGGGCAGGTGGCGCGTTACAAAAATTAAAATAAATAAAATAAATATAAATAAATAAAAATACACTTAATATTCTACTTATTTACAAAGCATGTTGAACTAACATAATACAAATAAAATATAAAGGCTGCACATAGTCAAATGAAACTGCATGCATAAACTATGTTCAGAAATCAAAAAATCACCTAGCCTTCCGCAAAGCTTAAAAACCAGCCTGTTTATCTAAACCTTCCTGCCTTTATATCTACAGGCATACGAACGTCATTTGTAACTTTGCTCCGCTCCTCTCTTTGTAACTAAGTACCTTTATGTTTCCTATGTTTACATAATCTTGTTGCTTACGCCTTCATGTAATAGCACCTCGACGTCTATGGGCTGCAGTGCGCTCTACAAATGTAAAAAATAAAATAAATAAAACTACTAAAAAGACATAAAAATGAATCTCTCAATTAACATCACTGCTATAAACATACAACATTACTAACTTCTTTCTTTTACAATTGCAATGAAGACCACTCTCCTGGAAAACTGCAACATCGGAACTACAAACACCAACTAAGAATAAACCTGATCATTCCACAAAAAAAGAGTAAGTACAATACTACTTTAGTTTCTCTGCCTAGTCTTTTAATCTCTCCACAATCTTGCTCCCCCTTGTCTCTCCTCTCTTTCTACACTCCCTCCCACTCCCTTCACTCTCCTAACCACTTTCTTCTCACTGTTCCTCCTTCCCCTTGTGCCACATCTGTTTCTGATCCTTCCATCTCCTAGCCCCCCTGCATTGGAACTCCTTACCTCTCTCACGCCGCTCTATTTCTACCTTTTCCTCATTCTGCACTTGCTTAAAATCTCTCCTTCTCCATTCCCCACCATGAAACCCCTCCCACCTTCTTGCCTCCTCCACCTTGCTTTATCTCTTAATCATCTCCCCCATCTTCCCCTCCCCCCATTCTCACCCTTAACCCCATCCGTTTCCCTCCTCCTCCTTTTCCCCACCCCTCCCCCTCTCTCACTTCTACTGCACTATTCTCCTTCTCCCCTTCAGTTTAATTGCTCTACTTACTGTTTTCTTGGGCTAATTCTCAATTTTAAATTGCTGCCACTGTTACTGTTATAATGTTAATTGTTATATGTATCCTCTTGTTGTTAAAATGTGTTACTCAAACACACTGTGTGGGTGATTCATGTAATTTGTGCACCAAAACAATAAAGATTTGTGCACCATTCTGCCCACAAATCACCATTTATTAAACAGGGATTAGCACACAGAATGGCACACAAATCCCTGTTTTTCAGAGCACAAACCACATAACTCAGCCCCTAGAATATTAGTATTACAAAACAAAGATTTTTTTATTTTATACCATTTGATTTACTATTCGTGCTTATCCTCACCACTAGCTCACGTTCTACTGTCATCTGAACCGCAGTATAGTAACACACAAATAGAAGAATAGCCTTCCCAACTAATTGTAGCTGCCCAATGCACAATCACACACCACCAGATACATCTTTACCATCATACTCAGACACTCATGCATACAGCACACATACATTGCACAACAGCCCAACCCATACCTTCTATGTTTTTGTATCAACAGACCCCACAGAATGCCTACCAGAAAGCAAGACCGTAGAAAGCAACACAGAAATAGAGCAAATAAAAATAAAAATGTCCAAAATAAGCATCCATGTCTAGCAGAGTTTGTAGAAAAAGTTCAAACAATACAGCTAATACAGTCATTTAGCAAAACAAAACAATTTTCCAGTACAGAAACTTTGCCTCCTCTATCAAAATGTAAAAGAAAACAGAAGATGATTAACAGAAATGCAGCTACCACTACTGTTAAAACTGCTCCTATAAATCTTGATATAGTAGGAAGTAACCATACCAAAAAAAAAAGTATGTTAGCCAAAATGTTCCGCCAGACTCCTTCAGAATCTTATAAAAACAGGAGACAAATCATGTACAATCCTTAAAAAGTAGAACATTAATCTTAGAAGCTTTGATAGACAGTGCAATCCTTCTCAAAAGAAAGTTATTTATTTTAGTGTTAAACAGAATGAAACCACTAACAAAACTAAGTACTAAATTACAAAAAAGGCTTTGCAATAAACAGAATGTCAACAAAAATAACTTCTTAAATATCTGTGGAGGTGAATGGAGTCACACCACAAGCACAGAACCATATGTCAATGAAGAAGCATACAAACAAAATCAAACAAACACAATTGCCATCCATAGCAGTGGATGAGGTTATGAAAAACTTAATAATACCATAATGGAACAAGAAATACTGCTTACAAAAATATCCCCAGAAAACTCAGTATCAATTCTCCATTTGACTGAACCAGAATGTCCAGTATGCAAATGGCCATGCACGTGAATGTGTAACATTGCCAAAAAATAATTCAAATCTTTACGCCAGTTCCTCAATCAATATGTGAAAGGCAAAGACAAAATCAAAATAAAACTGCTGCAAAATATGGATACCTGTCCAGTGTCCAAATACACAGGACTACAAGGACATTCATTGGCCGGCATTTCAGGACCTATTTGCAAAGGCAGCTTCCATCTTATCAAAATTATATCAACACATCATTCAACTATAAGACATCTAGTCTATAAACTGTACTATGCTAAAAGTCCTGCTTTAGCGCTAGCCAATTTAAATAACAATCTTCTACATGTTACAGCCAAAGACCTACTCGAAGAAATCAACCATATCCAGAGGAAATATTTTGGAAGGGAAAACCACTTAAATATTGCAATAGCTTTACAAGAGACTAGCAATAATTCTGCACATGGCAACCTTCTACTGAACACATATAAAAAAGAATACTAAAATTCAAAAGTACATCCGCTGAAGTACCAAACCATGTGTGCGTATGTTTCCGCAGAACTTTTTTATAAAAGTAACACAAAAAATATAGACATAACATACAAAATAGAAGACAATGAAGATTCCAAATGGTTTCAATTACCTTTCTACCTAATAGCAGAAAACAAATACGAAATAACTGACCCCTAAACATTTTGCAGTTACTGCACTACAAAACTTGGAAACAATCAAACTCCTTCACGTGCTATCACAAATAACTTGGAATTATTCCCACTACCAAAACCCCTGCAACAACTCAATTTATATGAGAGCATCATAATTCAAACAGTGCACCCATTTCAAGCAATAATACGCCTTCAACCAAAAACAGCAAAATTACCTCCCTCTGAATTGGTGAAAGACATTCGTGTTAAAGTAGTTTATATACCATTAGATCTAAAAGAAAATGTGCACACTCTGGGAGTGCAACGTCCAATAGAGCAATCTTTAGTTGTCTTAGTAAATGGTGTACCTACAAAAGACAAAACAAATTGGCAACAATTGGTAGACTTACATAAAGTTAGACAAGCCTTGCAATATCTAAAAGTCAATAATGAATACTACAAAGAAAAAAATATTGAAGAAAACTTAAGGGAAACAACTGAAATAATTCAAGAGTCACCAGAAACTGGTCAATGTGAACTTCTAGATCCTGCTACAGTATCCAATATTTTAGACCATTATACAATTCATCCATTACACTCTAATGATGACATAGATGATGCACTAGAAACATACCAAATGCGACAAATCAAAGGATCACCAATCAGCATATGGGAAAAAAGTATAGAAGCATATGCTTTTCTTCTACTCTTTCCTACTGGCAAAGGAGGAAGGTACGATCATAGACCTATTCAGATAACAGCATCAGAATACCCCTGATTACGAATGTATTCTGAAGATCCCAGATTTAGACAAAATGTGGAATACATATTCCACCTACTCTTTGAAAGTGAACTAGCAACCCTATGCTATGGATTTGCACACACATTAAGATCAGGAACCCACTTTCAAAATATGTCAGCTATGCAATTACTACAAAAAGTGCAAGAAAAAGATGAGGTTTTCCAATCAAGCATTACAAACCTGTTAGCAAACGTGCGTGGTACTAAAGAGTACTGGTTCTGACGTCACGGAGATGTACGTTGTATGATAAGAAACATTGGCCCACCCACTTGGTTTGTTACATTAAGTTATGCGGAATATGCATGGGAAGATCTACATGATTTCCTACACATATCAAACAAAAACAAAACAAAAATAGATATACTAACACCTGGAGAACTTTGCTCTCTAGATCCTGTTAATGTTTCAAGATATTTCCATCATCGCTTCACTGCTATGTTACACTTTATTTGTAATAAAACTGTTCCTCCCCTCAGAGAAGTGCAACACTTCTTTTGGAGAAAAGAATACCAAGCCAGAGGAGCACCACATATCCACATGCTTTTATGGATTAAAGATGCTCCTAAATTTAGTCACGACAGTGATGCCACATTGTTACAGTTTATCGAAAAATATGTCACTTGTGAAATTCCATGAGAAGCAGCAAACAGTGATCTTCATGCACAAATTCTACAATTTCAAACACACAAATGTGGCAAATATTGTTGTCGCAAATACAAAAACAAAGGGAAATACTACACCAAATGCCGCTTTGGTTTCCCTAGACCAGTTAAAGAAACAGGTGAAGTGAACAACTTCATGTCTTCAGTTAGACATAGTGTTAAAGGTAAATCACCTAAAGATAATATTACATAAAAAGAACAGAAGAAGCAAAATATATCAATGATTGCAATGCAATCATTGCCCTATTGTGGAATGCAAACATAGATGTGCAGTATATTGCAGACAATTCCACTGCAGTTGCACAATATGTTACAGCCTACTTAACCAAAGCAGAAAAAAACAGAGCTAAAAGACCTCTGGAATGACCTGTCATCAGACAAAACACTGTCTCGAAATTGTACAGCTTGGGCATAAAAATGCTCTCCCATAGAGAATGTGGCTGCTATGAAGCTGCAGAGTGTTTAACTGGTACTGCTTTGTATGGACAATCTGAAAATATAGTATGGCTTGGTCCTGCTAAATCTAGAAAAAGAGTTCTCAAATCATACGACGACATAGAAACAATAGCCAAAAATGATCCCAACAGCCAAGACATTTTGAAAAACAATTTACTAGACACATACTACCCAAACAGAAGTACCACTTTGGAAACCATGTGTCTATACCACATAGCACAAAAATTCACATACAAAAATAATATAAAACCCGATGAAAAAAGGGTAGATACAGTGACAAATTGTTAAGGCAGCTTAGTAAAACTTACCAAGCCAAGTCTAATTAATCATATCAAATTGTCATTAAAAACTCCTCAACATAAAGAACTATATTACATGTTGTCCCTGCTACAACTCTTTAAACCATGGAGAAAGGAAGAAGAAATACTAGATAACTATGACTCCTATGAAGACGCTTTCAAAGCAAATCAAAGCACTGTCACCGATGTAAACTTTACACAGTACAAAACAATGTTGCACAATGAACAGCAACACGAAGAAGAACTCCAGGCCCAACTAGATAAGGACACTCCTGACAGTAGTCAACCTTCTGTAACAGGAAGCCAAGAACCACTGGGACAGCCACTAATAGCAAATGAGGCAGAATTAGCTATGACAGAAGTAGAAAACACCATGTGTCAGTATGAAGATACAGAAGACTTAACTATACTACAATCAAAACTAAACAATGTGCAGCGTAGCTTTTTTCAAGAAGTAACAAAGGAAATTGCACTTGGTGTACAACATAAAAATAAAGAATGTTCCGGCAGACCTATACTACTATACGTCAGTGGTGAAGCTGGTTCAGGCAAAACATGCTTAATAAAAATCATCAGCAAGTTCCTTCAACAATTGACAAACAACAAACTGTCAGCTATTGTAACTGCCCCCCACAGGTTTAGCTGCCTACAACATAGGCGGTGTCACTTTACACCGATTGCTACTCCTGCCAGTAGAACACCAAAACAAATTAGATTATTACAAACTTTCTACAGAAGCTGCAATGGAACTACGCAGAGTGTTAAAACAAATGAAAATGCTACTAATAGATGAAGTGAGCATGGTCTCCAACCTAACGTTGGCTTTGATTCACCTCAGATTACAAGAAGTACTTAAAACAAACTACAAAGAGCTCTTTGGAGGAAAACACATTATTGTTTCCGGAGATCTTCTTCAATTGACACTAGCGAAAGGTGAACCTATTTTTAAAACCTTAGGACACAAACTCTGCCCTAAAACTGTTGGCTACATAGGAAATGTCAACCTTTGGCAACATTTCCAATACAGAGAATTAACAGAAAACATGCAACAGTCTGCAGACATCACCTACGTCAACATTTTAAAAAGTATTAGAGTTGGTGTACTATCTCAAGAAGCACAAGAAATATTACAATCCTGGCACATCCATGCACTTTATGGCCATAACTCATGTGCTACTGATGTTATGGAACAATTAGCGCATAAAAATGTCAATTGTATTTCCTTAATGCCAACTCTTGCAAGCTGTTCCAAATTCAATTAAACAATGTTGAAAAAAGAAATGCAACCAATGATTGAAATTTGCTCCACAGACAAAATGGACGCACATGGTATGACACTACCGATGTGTCAACAAGCCACAACAAGACTAAATACCTTAGAACATTCTATCTCCAACACAGCTGGTTTGGAGAAAATATTAAAATTACCCTTAAACTGTAGATTAATGCTTAAACGTAACCTTGATGTAGAGCAAGGACTAGTTAATGCAGCACTGGGTACAGTTGTTGGCTTTCAAACATACCCACGTTGACAACAACATTCAGTTTGTCAATATTCTCTTTGACAAACTTTCAAAAGTAAAAAGGATAGGGCACTCAACAGCTCGATTCCTTCTCTTCAAAGACATGTAGGTACGCAGGGAACAATTTTCTCTAACTCTAGCATACACAGTAACCATTCATAAATCACAAGGTCTTACCCTAGACAAAGCATTGATAGATATTGGTTACACAGTCTTTGAAGAAGGCATGAGCTATGTAGCACTATCACGCTTACGTACACTTGACGGTCTATTTCTAATCAAGTTTGATGCAAGTAAAGTAAACGCTGATATTCCTTGCATGTTAGAATACAGTACACTACGTTCACTATACACCCCCATTTAAAAACATATCATGTTCCACAAAAAGGAAAACATTGTAAAAGAAAACTAATTCAAACAGAAATGCAGCAGGATCTCAATGCAAATCCTTCAAAGAGAGGAAAAGAAGCTAATACTTCATCAATTACCACAACCAAAGAAGAACCTATTACTCAAAGTAACTCAGGTACTTCTTCAATGAAGCAACACACACTCCAAAAAAAAATGACTTGGACACAGACCTATCTGGTCCATTCAAATTTTCAAATATAACTGGTGTAAGTTGCTACACAAATGTAGCAATGAATATTCTATTTCAATAACCACCAACATTTACTTAAACAGTACAGACCAATTGTGTTTGCAAATGTTAGTACTTCATAGAAACGCAACAAACAATCCTGACAACACGTACAGTGTTCATGGAATAAGACAAGAATTGGACTACTGTGCTGGAATGGTGAAATTCACTATAAACTCACAAGAAGATCCACAATAATTTCTAATGTACTCAGTACAAGTACTGGAAAACAGAAACATACATGTGGAAACATACATGCACTCTCTGCAACAATGTGACACAGGAACAAATCCCTAATGAGCGCTTTGTGTATGTATCCATACCTAATTGTGAATCCATTCCATTTCAGCAACTTGTACAAAATGCAAACCATGGTAGATTATGTACTATCTGCAATTCAGATAATTGCTCCAACTTACTAATACAAACACATAGTAAATACGTAATACTAATGCTTCTACGTTACAATGCAGATGGTACCAAAAACAACTGCAAGCTGACTGGATTCACACATGGTCAAGTATCATTTGGTAAGAAAAACTTCACAACAATAGGTATAATCTACCGTGCAGGTGCCACAACCAATGCAGGTCACTACACTGCATATATTAAAAGGAAATGTGGATGGTTCGAATGTAATGATAGTACCATTACTCCAAAGCAGAGATTACCAGCAAATCTTACACATGCTTATTTAATCTTCTTAAAACCAAAAATGAATAACTAATCTGTACTTAAACATTAACAAAACTTCAATTAAAAAACTATAAACTGTTAGAACTCATAAATACTGCTCCATAACACAACCATTGAAACAAACAGTGCATATAACTTCAGTCTTGGGTGCATGGCCTTTGGCCTTTGGCCATGCACCCGAGACGCCAAGCTCTGGCCACAACCACCGCAGCATATCACACCCATGGTGGCTTATAACTTTGGTACTTATAACTTTCTTCTTGGGTGCATAGCCTTCGGCCATGCACCCAAGACTCTAGGCCCTGACCACAACCACTGCATGCACCCAAGACTCTAGGCCCTGACCACAACCACCGCATGCACTCAAGACTCTAGGCCTTGGCCACAGCCACCACAGCATATCACACCCATAGATCACACCCATAGAATCAAACATTTTAACTATGACATATGGGCATTTTTTATGTCTACAGACATCGCGAGGGTTCTTAGAACAGTTTCAACTTGCCTGCGGACAGCACGGAAAGGTGTCATGTCCTTAGAAAACCCCCATTTTGCCTGATTACGGACATTCCGGACACCATGTGTGTCCCTAGAACAGTTTCAACTTGCCTGCGGACAGTACAGATATAGTGTCCTTAGGACACACCCATTTTTGTTTAATTACAGACATCTCATACACCACACATGTTCTTAGAACAGTTCCAACTTGCCTGCGCACAACACGGACAAAATGTTTACTTCCATGGATATGTTATACTGCAGTGCTGGTTACCAAACTCTACAATCTTAATGACATGATGTAGCCAAAACCTCAAATACAAACTATACAAATCAATCACTGCATAAACTGTACATTTGCAAATATTTCATACATATATGATTCTATGGGTGTGATCTATGGATGTGATATGCTGCGGTGGTTGTGGCCAGAGCCTAGAGTCTTGGGTGCATGGCCAAAGGCCTACGGCCTACGGCCTTGGGCCATACACCCAAGACTCTAGGCCCTGGCCACAACCCCTGCAGCATATCACATCTATAGATCACACCCATAGAATCAAACATTTTAACTATGCCATATGGGCATTTTTTATGTCCATGGACACTGTGCGTGTTCTTAGAACAGTTTCAACTTGCCTGCGGACAGTACGGACAGGTATAGTGTCCTTAGGACACCTCCATTTTTGTTTAATTGTGGACATCCCGGACATCGTGCGTGTTCTTAGAACAGTTTCAACTTGCCTGCGGACAGTACGGACAGGTATAGTGTCCTTAGGACACCTCCATTTTTTGTTTAATTGCGGACATCCTGGACACCGTGCGTTTCCTTAGATCAGTTTCAGCTTGCCTGTGGACAGTATGGACAGGTATAGTGTCCTTAGGACACCCCCATTTTTGTTTGAATGTGGACATCCTGGACACCACGCGTGTTCTTAGAACAGTTTCAACTTGCCTGCGGACAGTACGGGCAGGTATAGTGTCCTTAGGACACCTCCATTTTTGTTTAATTGCAGACATCCCGGACACCGCGCGTGTTCTTTGAACAGTTTCAACTTGCCTGCGGACAGTACGGACAGGTATAGTGTCCTTAGGACACCCCCATTTTTGTTTGATTGCGGACATCCCGGACACCGCACGTGTTCTTAGAACAGTTTCAACTTGCATGCGGACAGTACGGACAGGTATAGTGGCCTTAGGACACCCCTATTTTGATCGATACAGACATCAAGGACAACGCGGCTGTCCGCAGACACAACAAACTCAACAAAGTGTGCTTGCCACCTAAATAAATACAACATTTGACCCATCTCTTACTCCCCCACCCTCCCCAAACAGTCTTACATGCCAACACACTTACCAAAATTGTCTTTCTTCCCCGTTTATTGCTGCGCTGTCCGCGGATGTCCACGGATGTCCTCGGATCCAAGATGGCAGGCGCATCAAAACAATCTGACGCACTCCACGCTCTTCACCATCTAATCAACGAACACGTTGCATGTCCGTGGACATGACGCAAGCCGATTAGCCAATCAGGACACTGTCCACGGAGCGAACAGGGAAATGTGTCCACGGAGCGGACATAGATATCACAAATTTGTGGACCAAGCCGCTGCTCCTGCCGCAAATTTGGTGAAGATCCGTCCTGCGCTTTGGGCTGTAGGCGTGAGCACAGTTTTTTTCCCATTCAGTCTATGGGAAAAAAGACATTTTGGGACCCTCTTATAACTTTACCGCCCCCTCACCAAACCTTGCAGAAAAATTCAAAGTGGGCCATATACTTTTTTTGCAAAGTTTGGTGTGGATTCGTCCAGGGGGAGCGAAATTATAAGCCGCCCAAAATGTGCTCTTCCTATGGGATTAGCAACTTAACCATAACTACACAGCCACTACCGTGGCTGTGTAATGCATATATATATATATAGTAAGCCTCTTGCTCCGATTACACAGTGTATCTCATTGTACAGCATATATATTTCAGTATATGTATTGCTAATTTGTAAGGTGCCTATTGTGAGACATTCACTTTGAGATACCCATATGTAAAGGGGGAACATGGAGCAAAAGGGGATGGGGAAGTGTGATCATTAACAGTCGTGGTAAATGCCAAATAAGTTAAGCAAGGGAACAGGCAAGGGAACAAGTGCAGTACAATGGAAGGGACCGGGAACACTGGATGGATTAGTGTGTTCAGTCCATCTAAACATATGATATTTACATCTGAATATAAAAGGTATGAAATTCAATAGGCAAAGTATAGATTTATGAATCTTGAATTATGTCCCTAACGGCTCCCCATACACTTCATCAAACGCATGTCAGTGCTGCTAAATGCATGCAGAGGCCTCAGGAGCGCCAGCATTCATCACCGTGCTGTGACCGGAGCGGGCATCTCTCGGTGTGTAGCAAGGCTTCCAAAGCAGGAGTTTATTGCTGATCAATAGCACCTTTAAAGTCTGAGACGTACAGAGCCGGTCTGTCATAATAGATATGTTTGCTGAAATGGGATAACAGGGTAATGAGCCAAAGCACCTCGGGCAGAAAGGGTCGCGCTGAACCTTTTCAGGGAAAACAAAGGGAGTTGACATGCAGAGCACATATTGACAAGATAAACCTCGTAGCTTGAAGAGGAATTTAATTTTGTTCTCATTAAGTCGTTAGGTCGGGGTTTCACCCTGCAGTTCGTGGAGGCAAGCTGAGCTTTTCACCTTGAGTAGTCCTTGGAGCTGGGCTCGCTCCAGACGCGAGGCTGTGGCGCGGAGCTGTACGTCTGGACGCCAGTGGCTTGGCTGGCGCGCTCCCAGCACGGTGCTGGAGCTGGCAGGCCTGGTGCATGCAAAGAGGCCGATCCCCTGGGGGCCGCACAATCGGAGCTGAGCTGCCGGCCAATCAAGCCTGAGCACAGACCTATTTGCGCAACTTGCAGACTGTTCTGGGCATCAGTTCTCAGTCCGGGAGACCGATCTAGCAGAGAAAAGGGCGACTTTTGGAAATAAAGGGGGAGGCTCTGGGAGCCACTTCAAACTGGATAGGTAACCCACCATCTGGCCCGCTAAAATAACCGCCGTTGCCATCCCAGATGTTGGTAAAGTTTGTCAGAGAAAACGGATTTCGCTTTAGAACACAACATTCCACCTGGACATTTTCTGAGAAGCAGCTGTGTGACATACAGCACTATATTTTCATGAGCAGAGCAGTATGGTGAGAACAGCAAAACACATAAAGTAATGTGATTAATGTCATAATCTGTTTAGAATATGGTCTGTGAGGTATATTCATACATTAGTTAGTTATGATCTGCTTTTTCACCACTTACTCCAGCTTTAAGTGGACATAGTTGTCATTATCAGGAACAATAAATGCATTTGAATTCCACTTATAGTTATTTTGATGCGCACATGCTGGCTCATGACTGATTCAGGGCGCTTTATGTGCACGGGTGTCAAAACGATAGAGTGTTCAAAAGGTTTCATGCAATCTCGAAATCTCCAAGTTCAAAAAGCAGAATAAAAAAAGAAAGTTGAATGTTAAAATATTCTTCCATAGGCTTCATGGTAGGCGAACAAGGGGGAGCCATCTTCAAGGAAAACTATTTTATGCTTGAAGATAAGTGAAGATTTAAATGGAAATTCATTGTATTATTTCTTAATATTGTTAATTATTTATGTAATATTTATTGACATCTGCTTCACGTAAGGCGTGCATTTATGTGCTTTGTCTAATTATTTAGCGCATGGGTGTCTACTGTACTTGTGGTGGTTATTGATCACCTCATTGATTAAAATTATTCAAATAAAAAAAAGCAAAGTTAGGTGAAGATAAGGGAGATACAATGGGTTTACCTGGGAATAAACTGCATTAAAGAAGATTATTTTTAAAAACAATTTCAGAAGGTAGCGGTAAGTTGTGTAGGAATTAAGCAAAGAAATAACTGTTTATAAAAATAAATACATGACCGATTTGTTTTATTTTTTCACCCATCCGATTTTACATTAATGATTGTATTGTACTATTAATATTATCAACACAAATTCTATAATTTGTGATTCGCCTTTTCCATTCAATATGTTCACTATTGCATCATTTACAAGTTTATTTTTAATATCATAGAACCAATCAAATGTTTGTCATAAATGGTAGTTTTTCAGACCTTCACAGCACACAGTCAGCTTCAAGGCAAACAGATATCAAGCGAGAGTTCCCTGCAGGTGCACCTTGATCATGTACAGAATAGAGCTTCCTATCCACACTGAGAGACATCTGGTTTCTGAAAGCCAGCCCTACGTGTCATGTCAGCTGGCACAGCGCCATCAGACCTTCTAAATGGGAGCCTCGGCCTGCATGGCTTTGTGCAGTACAGAGACAGCTTTGACTACTATCCTCTATTTGATTGATAGCAGGTAGAATGATGTGTGCAGAATGGGGAACCTCATTATGAGGTGGGGAGATTTTTGTGGTCTCTGAAGTTTTGTGACTGTCTTAGTTGTGAGCCCCCCGACCCCCTTAGATGTCCTTTTCATCTTCGAAAAGTCGCAGTCAAGCAGGTTAGCGAAGAACCGCTTTCTTCCCACAGGAGTAGAGAAGAATAGTTCTCCTGTCCTCACATCACCTTGGGGCAACTACTGGCAGAACCCCTTGGGGTCCTCTCTCATTCTAGAAGACTGTGTTTACCTTCCAGCACGGGTCTGGATATGCATATGAGAGACAACAACACCATATCTCCGTTTCTTAACTTTGATCAGAAAACCCTGATTGTTTGTATTAAGAAATACATTGACAGTTCACCGGGTGATATCATAACAATACATCCATGAACACTCTATTAGGGTGGCATCACAACAGAAGAACCATAACATGGGCTGGAGGATACAGTGCTCAAATTAGTGCTGGAAATAACTTACACCTAACTTTATTAACTACGTACATCTGCCATTCTGCTCCCATTTCTCATCATCCTTCGACCACATGTCAGAACTGTGTCTCCTACCCTTGGTAGACACAACATCATGAACTAGCTCTACCACCACTCCTTCCAAATTCCTCTTGGTGCATTCCTCCAGGTATCTCCCTGAGCTACATATCTAAATCTCTGTCTTCCCTTGTTCTCATTCCTATCCTATCATCATGGTATAACTTGCAAGTAATGTGTGCCCTCCTCTTCCTTGCTCTCTATTTGGACTACATCTACCACACTACATTTCCTGTTCACATTATACAGCTACCAAGGGCTTCGGCGAGTCCCACATGCCTACGCATCATTAGTGCACGTGGTGCTACCCCTGTTGGGGAGTCCTCCACCTTTTATCTCTGCCACATTTCTTGTGCTCATGACTTGGCTGTCTTTATGCTTATCTTACTGAACTCTTTAACAACTTGGTCAAACCTTTCAGCCGGTCTGTTTTGGGATGGCAGTGTAACGCTCACCTGATTCTCGCAGAGGCGCCGGTCTTGACTGGGCGACTACCGTATCTTCAAAGGTGATGTGTAGCACCCGGTTGGCTCTTTGGGCTGGACCTCTGTGCACTGTATGCCTGATGTGTAGAGTAAGATGTCTTAGGTAAGTGAATGCCGAGCTCTCCATCTGCCTCGGGGCAGGGTGCTGTAACCAGTTTCTTCACTGGATAGGTAGCGCAGGCCTCTTGACTTCAGAGGACTGCTGTCCGTCGTGTACTGCACGAACGGTAAGTTTCGAGTCATTCAAATGTCTTTAAAGTCTTTAGTAATGATGTCTCTTGTTTTGCAGGGTTCCGGCGATGGCGGATGACGGGCTGAAGTGAGTTGAAGATGGAGCCCGTGTGATGAATAGAAGCGCCTGGAAGCACGTAAGTAAGCGCTTGTTGCCTGCTTCACTATGCGCTCTAACTGTCTTTTTATTTTGCAGGTACGAGTTCGGAGCGGCTGCAGGGTGCCGGAATACCCACTGGATTAGATGTGGAAAGGAGTAATGGCACGTGAGTATTAAAGTTCCCCAATGTCTTTAAATGCACCTTGTTTTGTCTTTCAGATGCGGGATGCAGCGCCGAAGGCCTCCGGAGCGTGCGAAGAGTTGGTAAACCTTTGTCTTTCAGATGCCGGAATGCAGTGTGAAGACCTCCGGAGCGCACGAAGAGTAGGTAAGCCTTTGCCTTTCAGATGCCGGAATGCTAACCTGTTCTTTCTTGTCTTTATAGGTGTTGCTGAAGACTGGATTCAGGATGGTAAGCCTTTTTCGTTAGGCCCAGGACCGGATGCAGAAGACACGATGAGCGTTCTGCTGCAGAGGTTGCAGAATAACGCAAAGCAAGATTCATCCACCGGGTGTGGTTTAAATAGCCTCCTGTAGTGCTTAGGTGTCTCCTTCCACAGCCACGCCTAAGTAAGAAAAGAGTTCCTGGTAAGAAAAGAGTTCCTGCCTTCCAGAAGAGTTCCAGTGTTCTGAATCTAGGGAGTGGCTCCAGCCCCACCCAACAGGAAAAGTAGTTCCAAACAGAAGAGGATCAGAGGCTCAACTGGCAGGCAAGTAAGCAGCATGGTCTGCTGAAGGTAAGTCCACCCAAGCATTATGAGCCCGGCGCTTCCAGCGCTGGGACTGGGCATATTTATGAGCCTGGTGCCACTGGCGCCAGGACTGGGTCCAAAAGGTCCCAATTGGGACTGGTTGGCACTCGGAACCTGGGTTATGGATCTGCTTCCAAGGGAGTTGGGAAAACCCTGACCTTTTGGAAGCAGAGATCATGACAGTACCCCCCCTCAAGGCCCCTCCCAAACCGGGCTTCTCCGGGGGTTTTGGCTTGTCAGGAAATGTTCGGTGAAATCTTTTGATTAGGCGAGGAGCGTGGACATATTCAGCAGGTTCCCAGGATCTCTCTTGGGGGCCGTAGCCTTTCCAGTCAATTAGGTAGAATAGTTTAGATTTGGAGATCTTGGAGTCCAGAATGCTTTTGACTTCAAACTCGAGTTCTCCATCCACTAGGATAGGTTTTGGAGATTTGGTTAGTCGGGTTTGAGGTTGCACGGGTTTTAATAGAGAGACGTGGAAGAACGGATGTATCTTCATGTGCGGGGGCAAGTCCAACTTGACCGCTACTGGGTTTACTATGGTAGTGATGGAATAGGGACCAAGGTATCTTGGGTTGAATGTGCGTGGCCCTTTTAGAGATAGATATTTGGTGGATAACCAGACTTGATCCCCTACTTGATAGTGAGGGGCTTCCTTCCGATGTTGATCTGCTCCTTTCTTGTATTGTTCTTTAGCCCTTTGGAGGTGAGAAACAGCTTCCTTAAAGGCTTGGGTGATTGTAGAATGAAGGTAGTCTACTGCTGGTGTTTCAAGATCTTGGAGGGGATCCAACTCCGAGGTTCGAGGGTGACTGCCGTACAAAAGAAAAAACGGGGTTTTCCCAGTTCCCGAATGGACAGAGTTATTGTAGGCATACTCGGCTATCCAAAGGATATCTTTCCAAGTTTTTTCAGTTTGTTGCAGCATGCAGCGTAAATACTGTTCCAGAGTTTGATTGGTCCTCTCGGTTTGTCCGTCGGTCTGAGGGTGGTGACTGGTCGATAGTCTCACATCAATTTGAGCCGACCGACAGCAACTTCGTCAAAAATGAGAAATAAATTGACTACCTCGATCCGAAATTAGAACCGAAGGAAAACCGTGCAGTCGGACGATGTTTTCGAGAAATTCTCGGGCCAGAGTTGCTGCTGTTGGCAAGCCTTTGAGCGGAATGAAATGCGCCATCTTGGAGAATAAGTCCACGATTACTAGAATCGTATTGTATCCGGAGCATGGAGGTAGATCGGTGATGAAGTCCATAGAAAGCGTATGCCAAGGGCGAGGTCGGATGTCAATAGGGCGTAAGAGGCCTGCTGGTCTTTCCTTTTGACTCTTGTTTTGGGCGCATACTCCACAGGACATTATAAAGTCTCTGATATCTTTTTTCCAAGACGGCCACCAGAAGTAGCGCTTGATCTTTTCTGAGGTCTTGGCTATACCGGGATGACCTTCCATTAAAGAGTCGTGATAACAAGAGATTTCTTTTTTCTGTAAATCTGTGCTGGGTAGGTATAATCGTTCTTGGAAATACAATAAGTTGTCCTTTACTGCAAAGTCCTTTCCCTGCAGATGCCAATTCTGTATGTCTGCTGGAGTTACAAGTTGCCTGGCTTTATCCTTAACTTCCTCTATGGATTCTGTGGCTATTACACCCAGAATTCTTTGTTCGGGAATGATTGGTACAGGTTTAGGGTTGACCAAGTGTTCTTCCACTCCCATCCGAGAAAGGGCATCGGCTTTACCGTTCTTTGTACCAGGTCGATAGGTAATTATGAAGTCAAACTCGGCAAAGAATAATGCCCAACGGAGTTGTCTAGAGGATTGGGCTTTTGCGGTCTTCAAATATTGCAGGTTTCGGTGATCCGTAATCACAGTAACGGTGTGTCGGGCCCCCAGCAGATAATACCGCCAAGCCTTAAAGGCAGACTTGATAGCCAGAAGTTCCTTGTCAGTAATCGTGTAATTGATTTCAGGAGGCGAGAATTTGCGGGACCAAAATGCCACGGGATGCAACTGATTGGTTACCGGGTCCTTTTGTGATAGAACTGCCCCCATGGCAAGGCTTGAAGCATCAGTTTCCACGATGTAGGGGAGTTCGGGGCGAGGGTGTTTTAAGATTGGTGCAGAGATAAATTTAGTCTTCAAATCCTGGAAAGTTTGTTCCGCCTCGGTAGACCATTCAAAACGTTTGTTTTTCTTTAACAAGGCAGTGATGGGCTGGACTATTCGAGAGAATTCGGGGATAAACCTGCGGTAAAAGTTAGCGAAGCCTAACATGCTTTGCACACCTTTTACGGAGGATGGTGATGGCCATTTGAGAACTGCATCGACCTTCTTTGAATCCATACGCACTCCGCCAGGTGATAATATGAATCCCAAGAATTCAACTTCAGTCACGTTGAAAACACATTTTTCCAACTTAGCGAAAAGTTTGTGTTAACGCAATCTTTCGAGGACCATTTTCACGTGTTTCCGATGTTCAGATTCCGATGAAGAATAAACGAGGATGTTGTCAATGTAAACAACAACACATACATCTATGAGCTCTCTGAGGACATCGTTCATAAAATATTGAAAGGCGGCCGGGGCATTGCAAAGTCCGAAGGGCATGACCTGATATTCAAATAGCCCATACTTGGTGCGGAAGGCCGTCTTCCATTCATCGCCCTCTTTTACTCGTACCAAGTGGTAAGCTCCTCTAAGATCCAGCTTTGTATATATGCATGCTTTTCTGACTTGGTCCAGGAGTTCAGGGATCAAAGGTAACGGATATCTATTCTTAACGGTGATCTGGTTCAGGGAGCGATAATCGATACAAGTTCTAAGGTCTCCTTCCTTTTTTGGAACGAAGAACAAAGCTGAAGAAGCAGGGGACTTGGAAGGACGAATAAACCCATTTGCCAGGTATTGATCCAGGTATTGTCGAAGGTGAAGGTTCTCAGGCTTGGTGAGGGCATAAATTCTACTACAAGGAGGAGTAGATCCAGGTATCAGGTCTATCTGGCAGTCATAAGACCTATGAGGAGGTAGAGAGTTAGCCTGATCCTTCCGTTAAACATCTTGGTATTCTAGGTATTCAGGAGGTAACTGGGGAGTCTCTGAAGAAATTGCGGCCAGTGCAACACCAGGTGGAGGGTGACAAGTAGAGACACATTCTGGAAACTGGACCGTTCTTGCTCGCCAATCGATCAGAGGATTGTGTTTCTCTAACCAAGGTATTCCTAGAATAATCTGAAACTGAGGGGCCTTGATCACATCGAACACGATCTTCTCATGGTGTCCATCTTGACTTACTAGCGTCACCTCTTGAGTGGTATGCGTTACTGGCCCGGAGGCTATCTCCGTACCATCCACCGTAGTAATGACGTCCTTTACAGCCTTGGGACAAAGAGTTAGATTCATCCTCAAAACCATTTCATGATCCACATAATTGCCGATGGCACCGCTGTCGACGTAAGCTTCAATTGCATGTAATCGATCCGGATTATCAGGGCTAATGAGGACCATAGGTATCACGAAATGCGTGGTCACGGAACTCGTTTTCACGCTCGGCAAGAGGACCTCTATTCTTGTCGGGCGAGGTCGTTTCCCTGCTCAGAGTTTGTAACTTTGGTAACTGCAGCTCCTACTGCCTTCTTGGCAGGTTTCACCGGACAGTCTCGAAGAAAGTGCCCTGAGTTTCCGCAATATAGGCATAATTGCAACTGTTTCCTCCTTTCCCGCTCCCTTTGTGTTAGAGGACCTTTCAGACCCCCTATTTGCATGGGTTCCCCGGAGTCTACTCCTTTGGAAGGAGTTGGCGGTTTGGAAAATACTCGAGCATCAAACTTGGAACGATCGGCCTTCCTGTTCTGCAGCCTGTGATCTATTTGAACGACCAAGTCTATATAATCCGAACAGTCTTGTGGGGGATTCACTACTTGGGCTAAAACGTCTTTGAGCTCTCCACGTAGACCTCTATAAAACAGCGTAATCCTTTTGTCCTCAGGCCATTGAGTTTCCACTATTAGTCTATTGAAAGATGCAATATAAGCCAAAAGGTCTTGATTACCCTGTCGCAACGAAAGAAGCTCATTGTCCAAGGCCTGCCCCTGTGAATGTCTTGTGAACAGTTTTTCCATACTAAGCTGAAAGGCTTGAAAATCATGGAGAACCGGATCATCTTGATTAACTAGAGGGATCGACCAGTCTGCCGCATTGCCACTAAGGTACGAAAGTACAAAAGCTACTTTTGCTTGATCAGTTGGAAAGGCTGCTGGCCGGCATAAGAAGTGCAACCGGCACTGATTGATAAATACTGCAAACCTCTTTGGGTCACCAGAAAATCGTTCGGGCGGAGCCAGAGGTACATTCCCAGGTAGGTTGATCTGCACTGGATTCATAGAGGATGTTGAAGGAAGATTTGCCCCTGATGCGGGTAACGGGGTCTGTCCGGCTTGTGACTGTAGCACTTGTCTAGCAAGATTGTCTGTTCTCTCCTTGGAAATAATTAGTTCCCTTCTTAGAGCATTCGTTTCCTGACGAGCTGCATGCACTTCTGCCCTTAGTTCCCCAAGTAACCGGGCTAGGGGGTCAGTATCCGAGGTTTCCATAGCGCCTGGGCGAGAGTTTTGCGGTAGGCTTTGCGTTCTGTAACGCTCACCTGATTCTCGCAGAGGCGCCGGTCTTGACTGGGCGACTACCGTATCTTCAAAGGTGATGTGTAGCACCCGGTTGGCTCTTTGGGCTGGACCTCTGTGCACTGTATGCCTGACGTGTAGAGTAAGATGTCTTAGGTAAGTGAATGCCGAGCTCTCCATCTGCCTCGGGGCAGGGTGCTGTAACCAGTTTCTTCACTGGATAGGTAGCGCAGGCCTCTTGACTTCAGAG
The DNA here is from genome assembly GCF_040938575.1 of Ambystoma mexicanum. Classification (NCBI taxonomy): domain Eukaryota; kingdom Metazoa; phylum Chordata; class Amphibia; order Caudata; family Ambystomatidae; genus Ambystoma; species Ambystoma mexicanum. The sequence goes on along the minus strand of NC_090934.1, from coordinate 366,911,770 downwards.
GACTGCTGTCCGTCGTTTACTGCACGAACGGTAACTTTCGAGTCATTCAAATGTCTTTAAAGTCTTTAGTAATGATGTCTCTTGTTTTGCAGGGTTCCGGCGATGGCGGATGACGGGCTGAAGTGAGTTGAAGATGGAGCCCGTGTGATGAATAGAAGCGCCTGGAAGCACGTAAGTAAGCGCTTGTTGCCTGCTTCACTATGCGCTCTAACTGTCTTTTTATTTTGCAGGTACGAGTTCGGAGCGGCTGCAGGGTGCCGGAATACCCACTGGATTCGATGTGGAAAGGAGTAATGGCACGTGAGTATTAAAGTTCCCCAATGTCTTTAAACGCACCTTGTTTTGTCTTTCAGATGCGGGATGCAGCGCCGAAGGCCTCCGGAGCGTGCGAAGAGTTGGTAAACTTTTGTCTTTCAGATGCCGGAATGCAGTGTGAAGACCTCCGGAGCGCACGAAGAGTAGGTAAGCCTTTGCCTTTCAGATGCCGGAATGCTAACCTGTTCTTTCTTGTCTTTATAGGTGTTGCTGAAGACTGGATTCAGGATGGTAAGCCTTTTTCCTTAGGCCCAGGACCGGATGCAGAAGACACAATGAGCGTTCTGCTGCAGAGGTTGCAGAATAACGCAAAGCAAGATTCATCCACCGGGTGTGGTTTAAATAGCCTCCTGTAGTGCTTAGGTGTATCCTTCCACAGCCACGCCTAAGTAAGAAAAGAGTTCCTGGTAAGAAAAGAGTTCCTGCCTTCCAGAAGAGTTCCAGTGTTCTGAATCTAGGGAGTGGCTCCAGCCCCACCCAACAGGAAAAGTAGTTCCAAACAGAAGAGGATCAGAGGCTCAACTGGCAGGCAAGTAAGCAGCATGGTCTGCTGAAGGTAAGTCCACCCAAGCATTATGAGCCCGGCGCTTCCAGCGCTGGGACTAGGCATATTTATGAGCCTGGTGCCACTGGCGCCAGGACTGGGTCCAAAAGGTCCCAATTGGGACTGGTTGGCACTCGGAGCCTGGGTTATGGATCTGCTTCCAAGGGAGTTGGGAAAACCCTGACCTTTTGGAAGCAGAGATCATGACAGGCAGATAGACATTTTATGGTGACGAATACCACTACATGTCTTCAGGAAATCCTGCATCCCCTTTCAACAAACCTTTGCATCATCTGGATAACAATCGAATTCTGGAAATCCTTCCTTTCGGAACATTGTCTCTAAAAAGTCCATTACTCTTACAGTTTTGCGAAAGTCCATAAAATAAACCTCGGGCCACGTACTAAAGTGAACAATAAGGACCACTTCATATTGTTTGAGAAGTGTCAATCTCCACATTGAGCCAACCATGTCCATGGAGTCTTCATGCCATGTGCCATTTGGTAACTCAATCAGCTTCATTGAAGGCCCTCTTGTTTTCAAACTCCTACACTGCTTCATCATCCTCTTAATGCCCATGCCAGGCCTCCAGAACGTCTTCCTCAAAAGTCACCTTGTAGCTAAAATGCAGACGTGTGCCAGCATAGCAGCTTCCTTAGACTTACTTTCAGGCTCTCCAGTCCCACGCTACCATCTCCTTTTGAAATACAACATCCTTCCAACAACATTTAATTACTGATTCGGCGAAAGGGATTACGTCATTATCTGCCATTGTGGCCTTCAGCAAAGCACTTTTTGTAACTCTGCCTAATTCCGATCACCTTGTGACCATTCATCTTTGATATGAGAAAAACAAAGTTCCTATAGGTAATAGGACCTCCCGTCCCCTGCACACCATTCAAATAGTGCAAAGGTAACTTTCCAAACAAATCTCAATATTTTCAAAAATTCAAAATGTTTGTTATCTCAATATATCAAAGACTTTTTTGACAGCAGTCAGAGTCCACAAACACTAAATGCAGAATTTCAATCAAAAATGTTCAAATTGGAAGTTCAAAATATTTTACTGATCGTGATTCTCAGTGTTTCAAAATAATGTTATTCCTTTGAGTTCCATTCACCCAATAACACAATTACAACTTTACAATTAGTCATAACAATTTTTTAGGAAAAAATAATGTGATTATTAATGAGCTCCACGCGTTTCGAGAGATTAGCCTCTCTTCTTCAGGAGCAAAACTTATTTCTAGCTAAATACAGTAATCAATGTTTTCAACAATTCTTCATAGTAAAGTAAAATCAACATTTCCTTTTTGACAAATGTGTCCATGGGATTTTATCATAACAACTATTCCGTTGTGAGATCATGGAAACGTCATCTATTCTTGTTGTCCCCATTTCGCTGATAGTAATCTGTGGATAATATGATGTATGTGTTAATGATATAAAAGAGCAATTGATAGTTGTTTCTAACTCTAATGAGTGCAGAACTGTACCTGTGTATTCATATATTCATCAATCTGAAGGGGAAGCCTGTTGCAGATTTCAATACGAAAATCCAGTGTGGAGTCTTGGAAGTGGGTGGCCTAAAAGGTAAGTATTAACACTCTGTTTATCCGTATTTCATCATGCACTAGATGTGAAATAATGGTCACACTATCAAGAAAACTCACCGATGTATACTTGACATGGGGTCATATTCAGAGTTTAAGAATGTGTTCCATCGTCAGTTCAAGTTTCTTCCCTTTGTCAATAATTAATCGAATTAACACAGTGTGTTCCACTTACACTTTTTATTTTAAAACAATAATGAGTTAGTATAATGCTTTACCTGTAATGGTGACAGTTTCTACCGCATACGTGTATCTCGTATTTCCTGCTTTCTAACGTGGCATGTGGTCAATATCAGCGTGACTACCTATTAAAAGATACTGGGCCTCATTCCGAGTACGGCGCTAACCAATGGCGCTATTAACGCCTTGGTTGACGCCGTACCCGGACCGGCAGCGCCTTGGTGGTTGGCGGAATTACCGCCCCATTCCAAGGTTGGCGGGGCGGTAATTCCCCAATCCCCATTTACCCTTCCCCATTCCCATTCTCGCCCCATAGGGCATAATGGGAGTGGGGAAGGCGTCAATTACGCCACCGTAAATTACGGTGGCGTAATTAACATCAAGGTCCCTTAGCGCCATGGTATTTAACGCCTGCTAAAAGCAGGTGTTAAAAGCACCATGGCGCTAAGGGAACTCGGAGTATGGCGGTAAGGGATTACCGCCACCGCTCTCGTTAGCGGTGGCCGCTATCCCTTAACGCCATACTCGGAATGAGGCCCACTGAGTGTTAGTGCCGTGCACAGTGTGGTTATTCTTAGAAATGTAGCAAAAATGAAAAAAGCTCTGTGTTGTACCTTAGTTATAGATTCCCCCCATCCAGGAGCCTGTGTTTCCTCCTTCCTGCTTACTCTTGGCGAACCATTCTCTTAGCAACTTAGCAATATATAGTCATGTGATCTACTCACATGACAGATAAGGATTATGGGAGTTGTAGTTCCAATCCCTCTCACTGCATATGGATTTTTCGCATATATTCCTGCCATTCTGTTGATTAACCCCGTGTGTTGATTAAAGACTTCGATTTGCTGTTCGAAACGCACTTTTTGATGGAAGGTAAATCCATCTCTTAGCAGCTTAGCAATATATTGTCATGTGATCTGATCACATGACGACTAAGGATTGTGGGAGTTGTGGTTCTGATCCAATTCACTGCATATGTATTTAACCACGAGGTCCTGACATTCTGTGAAGCAGAATTCTGGATATTAAGCCCGTGTGTTGGTTAAAAAGTACAATTTGCTACTACAAAAAAATGTGCGCAATTTAAATTACACTATTTGATGAACAGTTAGTGATGCCAGTGGTTTCCATTACCACAGTAGTATGCTTGAAGTCAATTGTCTCTGTCATAATTATAGCCTAAATCCAATCAATCCGTATTATGCTAATGATTTTCCATCTAGTTCCTTTCTGTCCCCAATCTGATCTAGAATATGTCAGGAGGTATATTTCTGTTCTATGGCCTGAGATCCTATGCCTCTGGTTGATGGTAATTATAAAAGTTGAACTGAGTGTAGATCATCTTTCCATCAAGTCACAACGTAATTTACATTCATGTTGTTCATTAATGGGTACTGTTCTCATTCTCTTCCATCTCAGGGATACCTATTACATTACCCAGTATTCATTTTTTGTAAATGGTAACTACAACTTCAATTACCCTAGTTTGTCTCTGTGTACTTATGGTAAATCTCTGTCCCACTTACAGCTCTATTTATAGAAATACACTCAGACAGTATTCTTCATTCATTCCTCTAGGTTCCAAGGCATCTAGCTTGTGGACCCAAAACATTTCTCTGCATGTTAATATTTGTTCTAGATTGCCTTCTCTGGCTGGTCTTGTTATCATCTCCAAAATCACAAATTTCAATTGGGAGAATGTGTGGTGTTGCTCTTTAAAATGTCTTGCAACTGGTGACTTCATGTTGCCAGTTCTGATGTTCGACTTATGTTCTGAGATGCAATCTTTTGCACGTCTAATGGTTTGTCCAACGTAATATTTGCCACAAGGACAAATTAATCTGTATATTACGCATTTGTTGTCACATGTTGCATAGTGTTGTAAGGTGATTTTTTGTCCTGTGTAAGGATGCCTAATTATTGGACCTTTTTGCACATTGTTGCATTGACTGCAATTCAAACAAGGGAAAGTTCCCTTTGACTGCAACTCAAACAAGGGAAAGTTCCCCTTTTTGGCTTTGAGAGAAATTGTCGTTGTACTGTGCTAGCTCTCTCTGCTTTTACTACTGAGTCACATAAGTTATTTCCTCTATTGTACGCCATCAGTGGTGGTTTTGGGAAAAGCCCACAGAGTTGTGGGTCTAGCCTTGTGATTTTCCAATTTTTCTGTAATGTCCTTTTGATCTGTGCACTTTTGGTAGAATATTGTGATAGATAAATCAGTGGAGGGTTGTTTCTATCTTCCTTCGGTTGTTGTGTGAGAAGTTCTGTCCTTTTCGTCAGTCGACATTTTTCTTTAGCTTCGGATAGGATAGCTTCTGGAAATCCTCTTTCTTCAAATCGTGAGATTAGTTCCTTCTCCATATCCTGGTAAGAGTCTTCCTTAGAGATTATCCGTTTAATCCTTTGTAGTTGGCTCAGTAGTAGGTTCTTTTTCAAATGGTGTGGATGATGACTCGTGAAGAACAGACTATTGTTGACATCCGTGGGTTTCCTGAAGACAGTTGTATGTAGTTTCCCTTGTTCTGGATAAATCTTCACATCTAAAAAGTGAACCGATGGATTACATATTTCCAAGGTGAACTTTATGCGATTGTTATATGAATTAAGATATTCCGGGAATGATTCTAGCTCCTGCTTGGTTCCTTTCCAAATTGCAAAAATGTGTTCTATGTACCGTCTCCACATGGCCAAATGTTTTGACCATGTGGAGTCCTCCAATATGTACAGGGTTTCGAAGTGGAACATGAAGATATTCGCATAGGCTGGGGCCATTGCTGACCCCATTGAAGTTCTGGACGTCTTTAGATAATATTTCCCTTGGAACCTGAAGTAATTATTGCAAAGTATCATTTTTGCTAATTCTATGGCAAATATTTTGTTTGATGGAAACAATTCTTGTTGCAGTAATATCCATTCAAGTGCTTCCAGACCTTCCTCATGTGGAATGGACGTATGAAGTGATTGGACATCTAATGTAAATATAATCGAATTTTCATCAATTTGGTTGATAGTATTTAGGACATTCAAGAAGTGTGTGGTGTCTCTTAAGTACGTGCAGGTAGACTGAACAATTGGCTGGAGTAGTTTGTCCAAATATCTTGAGAGTGGATCAAAGACGCTCTGTGTGGCCGCTACAATCGGCCTGAATGGAGGATTTGTAAGATTTTTATGGACTTTAGGAAGTCCATAAAATACTGGCAAGATAGGGTTTCGATTGATGAGAAATTCTTTAGTCTTGTCCGTTATCCAATCTTCTGACGCAGCCTTATTGACTATTTCTTATATCATCCGTTGTGTTTCAATGGTGGGACTGTCGGAATAAAAAGTATATCGTGCCTCCTGTTGTAATAAATATATTAATATTGGCCTACGCCAAGCTGCTCGAAAGTCATTTGCGAGATCTGTGTTACAAGGTCCTGACCTTTAATCTATGTAGGCCGCCATTTTAGGTCAAACCGCCATTTTAGAATTTATGTGGAAAAGTCACCCTGTGAGCTAAAATGGTGGACGATGTCATTGCAAAATACAACATGGCCGTCTTGACCTCTTTACATCGCTAATGTGTAATCTGCCTGCAGGCTACTTGTTGAGGTCATGAACTGAGACCTCGTCCTACGTTGACCTATGTATAAAAGGATTACTCGCGCAAGTAAACCAATCCACGAGTATGCATTAGGATAATGTATTTACACATTGGACAAAGAACATCTGTTTTACTATATTGTATTAATGTTTAAGAAACACAGTTAATGTATATGCTTATTGTTATATGTAATAAAGAAGGAACCAGTTAGATGCGGTTATTTGAGACTCAGCAACAAACCCTAGAATTGGTAACATATAAAGTAGAATATTAACCCGAAGAAGGGTTGGCCATAGCACTCACAAAATGTATAAAAAGCGAATGCATTCTAATGTACAGTCTCTCACTGAACACACTGAACCACGCTGGAGTTCGTTGTGTTGTACTGAGGGCCGATAGCTATCTGACTTTGCACTATTTTGTAATTGTATTCGATAGAGAATAAACTACTTTGAATGTTCCTTTGAAACCTGTGTTTGGTGTATTTCCTTTTGGGGTACTCAGCCTCAATATTTTGTTTCTGTTTTTACAGGATCATGGTTGAGGATCATGTATGTGTTGGTGTCGTCTAACAGGGATAGGCAACCTGGTTTGTATAAAATCGAATCCATTATAACAATAGCTCCATCTTTATCTGCAGGCTTGATTTCAATCGTCCTATCTTCTGCTAATTCTTTCAAAATTCTATGTTGGTGTTTACGAAGATTTTGATTTTTCATGTCCATATATCTGATTGATTTTAGATCCTTTTTCATCTTCATTGCAAAGAGGTCCAATGTTGAATTTCTGACATTTGGATTGAATGTACTTTTAGATTTAATTTCCAAACTGTCAAAAATGACTGATCTTTCTTGTATCGGTGCAATAGAATAAAAAAATACCTTTAATTTCATTTTCCTAATGAACTTGTAAAGATTCACTTCCTCATTGAAAAGGTTGGTTTGATTCGTAGGTACAAAGGATAACCCTAGACCCAGGAGATCAGTTGGAGTTTCGTAAATGTTTTACTTGAGATATTTATAATCAAGTTTGGGTTTTCTTTTTGCTCCTTAGGTTTCTTCCTTCCTCTTTGTGCCCGGCGTCTTCTAAAAAAGAGTCTGGTTGAGTATCTTGAGTATCTTGATTTTGTGGTGTTGGGATTGTTTCTGATGTTCTGTTTCCCGATACTGAGGGTACTGCTGTTATTGGCTGACTGGATGTAGGATCCCTTCCTTCACTTGATGCGTCACTCGATGGATCTGTACTTTTGCTTCCTCTCCTCTGTGTTTTTTGAAATGGTGTTCTCTTCCCTGTATTTTGAAACTGTTGAAACCCAGAAAAAACTGATCAGTGTAAGGGCCAGTGGATCAGAAATACAAGAAATATATTGTTGTAGAGAACATATATAAGAAAGGGTGTGCTTTCCTTCCTTTTTTTCTTTGTCATTCATCTTTAATACTCATAAAACGTTCACACTTCACATTGACTTACCCTTCTAGCATTCTCACAAGGTTTTTCGAATGGCAACCCTAAAAAACAAACTTCTGTACACAGCTCTTACCAGCCACACATTTGGCCTACTACACCTGTTTATCTGAGGTCATTGTAATTAGTGTGCTACAGAGGAATTTGTGGTCACTTCTTAATCCTAATTCGTCATCCCCGAGAGAAACTAGCAAACTTCTTCACTGGCCTTTCGGCAAGCAAGCGCATCATTGTCTGTAATTGACTAAGTGAATCTATCCTGTGGCAAAACTCTATATTCTTAGATATTTGTAAACTTAAAACCTCATGATGTAAGAGCTGGCATCAAAAGTAATAATACTCTTAATGCTCTATTCAAACAGTGCAGTGTGTGAGGGATAATCAATGATTACCTATTAGTTCCAACAAACATTATTGTTACTCTGACCTCTAAATAAACTTGACACCTTTTTTATTAGCAATGTAAGTGGTCTCATCACTGGGTCAAATAACTACTCAAAAACAAATATAAATGACCCTATCTGCTCCTTAGTAGTGGGTCCTGAAGCCTCTTTGATAGCCTCTAATACATTTTGGTTTGCCTGTACCCCATTTTCTGAGATGGTATGGCCATGGAGTATTAAGCTCCTTTGGAAATAGTATGTATTTTCTTTTAAAATATTAAACCACTCTTCATTAAAACTGTAAGGACGCATAATACAATTCGGCATATAATTCTCCAAAACCGTAGCTTTTGGCACTATCCCATGCATAGAAAATACTACGGTTGATATTATGCCAATAATTTCAGGAATCATCAGGATTGGTAATATCTGAAATAGGGCCAATGCACTTTGACAATGGGCCTCATTACACGGACGGCGGTGGACCAAGGTGCAATTAGCACCTTGGTCCATGCCGATAAAATACCGGCACCACCTTGGTAGAAAGGGGAATTACCGCCCTATTCCAAGGTTGGTGGGGCGGTAATTCCCCCTTCCCCCATTGCCCTTCCCTATTCCCATTTTTGCCCCATAGGGCATAATGGGAATGGGGAAGGTGCTAATTACGGCACCGCAAATTGCGGTACCGTAATTAGCTCCCTGGTCCCTTTACGGGTTGGTTTTTAACGCCTGCAAAAAGCAGGCGTTAAATTCTCCAACCCGCAAAGGGTCCTCGTAGTAAGGCATTAAGGATTTACCAGTACCGGTAAAATACCGGTACCGGTAAACCCTTAAAGCCTACCGTGTAATGAGGCCCGATGTCATTTTCCCGTGGGACCAATAAGAGCTATTTTTACAATGCGATCCTTGACTTGGGCTGCATATATAGCCTCTGTTTCAGAGAAATTGCAATGTGGCACAGTCTCACATTTCTTGCACCAATGCTTTTTTATCCACTGAATTTGGATATAGAAAGTGTTGCTTTGCAAGACCAGTGGGCCATCTGCAGCCAAGGAGCAGGTGTAGAGGGGAGGGATGGAACAACTTTGCTACTCCCCATCCTTCACCATTTACTTTTCTTTCTTCAGTTATGCGATTCTTTGGGGTCCAACTGTGTGAACTGTGAAACAGACTGAACAAAAGGGATAATGCCGTAAACACCATTACCCTTTTTTCAATGTAATTCTTCAGCAATTTGGTTACATAAACCCAAGGGGTGGTATTCAGTATAACAGGGGAGGCAAAGACAGCCACATCTATGGCTCGTTTCATGACATCTGAAAAAAAGAGCTAGTCACTGACACACTCTAAAACCCCCACCTGTTTCATAGACAGCTTTACCAGAGTGCCAATTTAACTCTGTGCTCCACCCAACGACATGTCACAGTCCTGGCAGGAGTGAGGAATTCAGCCAAGGCTGCACACAAGTGCACACATGTCCTGTCGACTGCAAAAGAGGACACATGGCTTTGCACACAGGTTCCTCCTCCTGATTCTGCGGCGACAGTACATGTCAGGGTGGATATAACTGAAATGCATTACCTACCCATGATTCATTTGCTGGAGAAGGTTATTTGCATATTGAAATGGTTCCCCAATTGGGGGATATAACAGAACCACTTGTCATGGCCAGCCTGGGGTTTGGGGATATGACCTGGTAATGGGGTCCCATCTCTGCTTATGCTGGGCCCCTGTGGAAGGCCTGAATGATGGGGGAGAGGGCACTAGAGTTTAGCCCTCTGTTCCTGAGAAAGATGGGGTTGGGGCAGAAGCCCAGAAATTGATATGCCACCAACCCACTGGCTTCGTCTGCCCAGGACATGTAGGGGAAGGCCCTTATGTATTCAAAATAAAGGATATTAGCTCCATCATTGGAGATATGAGGCAGCACCATGTCAGGGAGGGCATTCATCTGGGTACCTACAGGCAATGCATTCCCTTGTCTCAGGCTAACCAGCTCCTTGATAGAACGTGAATATAGGCTAGGGCTTGGAGGGTCTATTTAAAGGGTAGACAGAGACACTTCCCATTGACCTGCCATACCAGATAGCTAAGTGAGAGGGAACCTTGTTGAGGAAATCTTGAGGTAATCCTGATGCCCATTCATCGAGTATTTCCTTCAGTTCCCTTGACTGGTTGTGGGTACAAAGGAAGGAGGAAGGGAGGAGGATAATCGTAAAGGGGATTAGGGAGAGTTGTGGAGAACTTGAGAGGGCAGTGACGTTGTTGTTCTTTTTCTTCATCAGGGCATTGAAAGAGGATACAGAGAATGGAGTCCCGTGGGGTGGAGGGAAGGACTGCCTTCCCCTCTCCCAGATGTGTTTCCAGTGCACTCCATCTCCCACTGGGAAGTAAGGCTGCCATGCTTAACTCCATATCACTGGAAGGTCTCTGTTCCAGACGTGTATCTATCCAGCTGCCTGCTAGAGACATTAAGGCAGTTATTTTTGGGAGAGTTCAATCATCCTGAGGAAAGAAAGGAATCTGGGGCAGAAAAGTACATTTGTTTCCTATAAGACAAGAATAACTAAAAGGGTGGGTGATTACTTGTCATGTGGTATAATTCTCCCAGAGATGTATACATTGTTTGCTCTTATCTCAGTTCTTGGTACTGTGTACACAGATTTATCCAGCTACTAGGAAGATGATCTTGGGAAAATCCATCTACCCCCATTTGGGCTTTACTGCCAGTCCAGGTACTGGGTGAAATTTTCGATAGAAATCGTGAGAGGATATTCCCCAACACATTTGCAATCACTACCCTGCATGAACATCCTGCATCATAGTTCATATCACCACCTGAGCAGCACGTGGTAGCCTCTCCACCCACCTCTAATTTAAGATTCTTGGATCATCATTCCAAGGCTTGGTTGTTTACTCAAACTGTTTCTATCACTTCCCTTAGGACTGAACCATTCCTGCATTTTGGTTGTGTGAACGTCAGTAACATCTGGACATGTGGTGTATCCTTTAACCATCCAGTGACTAAATAAAAAAAGCGAAGTCTTATCTGAATTATGTCCAAATACATTTAAGTGTGTTCTTTATTTTCATGATTGACCTTGATAAAGCATGCCCGAGGTCTCACCGTTAGACCTCAGAGGAAAACACGTGTAGGACATTTGTCTGTGTTATGTTTGGAATGTAAGTGTTTCCATGGCTATATTAGTACACTATATTGGTAACACAGGACAGAGATTATAAATATACAATGTGTGTTTCATTTCCTTGAACTGTTCATATAACATTGAGCACATCATTAAAAATCAGATTTTCGATCAATATGACCCGGTTTGAGAATCATATTTCTTCTTAATACATGTCTGTGAGGATCCCAGGCGAAAAGCCCACCCTTTATACCAGAGTACTCGACTCTTTGTGCATGTGACACAGTTCTCCATGACCAGCTCAGAAGGCAAGCAAATTGCTGAGGTCGAGCCATCACACTGCAGCTTTTGCAGTTACCATGTGAATAGTTTGCGGCAATAGCAAAGCAGAAGCATCATTTTTTATAGATGCTCAGGGTTGGTTAATTTTCCTTTGCATAACCCAATCAGCTGTCTCTTTGCTTCAGCCGTTGGCTGCTCTGAAATTCAATGCTTTTCAAGACAAAATAACTAAAAGGTAAACGGGATTATTACATATATAGTTGCCATCGCAAAACAGGAGGCAGCCTCACATCAATGGCATCATTATCCTCCCTATCCATCATACTCACATGTATTCTTAAGGTTCTATAGGGAAACTGCCCCTTTTAAATCAAAGCCCTATTTAAAATGTGTGGCACTTCCTCTCGCTCACTAGGATCCAATCCAACATACTATACACATTCCTAGGTTCAAGCATACCTACGCACATGGATGTGCATGCCTTGTTCTAACTGGAAGACATTAGAATTACTCACCCAAACATGTTCATTGCATCAATGAGTTTTCCTAATTTTGGGAGACAGAACATTAAAACGTTGTCATTTTGACCATTGTAAATAAGAGTGCTACGCCATCCATCAATGTGTTTATACCATGATTGTCTGGTAGAGAACTTACATGCCTCCTGGCTGCAGTGCCAAACAATCAAGCAAACCACCAAATACTGTGGTGGGAAAACAGTAAGGCAGAAAGCAGACCAACAAGTGTGGGTTCCATGCGCTAGCGTAATCTCGGTAATGCAGTCGTTTTCGTGAAGACATTGGGCCTCATTCCGAGTATGGCGGTAAGGGATAGCGGCCACCGCTAACGAGAGCGGTGGCGGTAATCCCTTACCGCCATACTCCGAGTTCCCTTAGCGCCATGGTGCTTTTAACACCTGCTTTTAGCAGGCGTTAAATACCATGGCGCTAAGGGACCTTGATGTTAATTACGCCACCGTAATTTACGGTGGCGTAATTGACGCCTTCCCCACTCCCATTATGCCCTATGGGGCAAGAATGGGAATGGGGAAGGGTAAATGGGGATTGGGGAATTACCGCCCCGCCAACCTTGGAATGGGGCGGTAATTCCGCCAACCACCAAGGCGCTGCCGGTCCGGGTACGGCGTCAACCAAGGCGTTAATAGCGCCATTGGTTAGCGCCGTACTCGGAATGAGGCCCATTCTCTGCTGGCTCAAGATGGCCGTCAGCTTTTACAAAGACTCTATCTGCAATGGATTGAAGAGTGGGGTTGGGAGATTAAAAGCAGCAGGAAAGTCACACACACACTTAGATAAGTGAACTAACCAAGATTGAGAGTTCGAAAACGCCCACATGTGAATATGCTTCTGCAAGGGCAGTTCCCAGATTTGTGTTGGGCCCCTTTAAAAAGGAGCTCTGTTGTCCGAACTGCGTCCGTATTAGGATAAGGAGCAAGCAGAGTCTTGGAAGAAGGTGGAGGAGAAATTTGGAGTGAGAGGCGAGAGGATGAACAGAGATTAGACAAAGGAGGTCAGAAAAGAGGAGAGAATCAAGGAGACAAAAAGGACTAGATGAATGTAGGGAAGGAGGGTGAGAAGAGAGAGAGAGGGTGACAGGGAATGGGGCAATGGAGGAGAGGAGGCTGAACATCAGGAAGTGGTGAATAGAAGGGAAGAGTTGAAATATTTAGAGTAGGAATGAGGAGGCAGAGACTACGAGAAGGTAGAATTACTCATTATGCTCCAAAGGAGCAAAAGGGGTAGTGGGAAGAGAGGTGAACCAAATGACTGAAAAAACGGAGCCTCGAGTTGGTTAACGGAAAAGCATGTGGTGCAGCACTGAGGGGGTGCAGGTGAAGCCAATGAATAGACAAGAGGAGGAGAGAGCAGGGAACACAATAGATTTGAGCAATGGTGAGGTGACAAGGAGGACAAGATAGTGACATGATGGGTCAGAGAGCCAGGCCTCTGGGAAAGAGAGGTGGCGAGAGGCCTAAAAGAACCTTGTGGACACTTAGGTGACGCCTCGCCCATTCCTAGAACTGTAGGAGTTTGTGAGAGACCAGCTCTGACCCAACACTTTGGTACAGTTTGGTACAGTTTTAGCAAGCAAGTTACTCTCCAAATGTGAAGGATCTATAGGAGGCCTCCCCACTGTACTAAAGCCCTTAAAAGAAAGGGCCAAAGAAGCAGGAAGATCAAGAAGGGCAGTCATCGACCCAAATCTGTGAGTGATATGGGAGACCCTGGTGAATCCCAGGAGGGGGTAGCTGGGAGACAAATTCTAGCTTGAGTTGGCTGAAGTTTGTTTCCCATATCTAGGCAAGTGTACAGCAGAGAAAAGAACCCGATTTTGGCAAGGAGGTGGAGAAGCCGCTGTTTCAAATAAGCCATCCTGTGACACACCAGAAAACAGGGAGAAGGGAGCATATTCATAATGCTTACACTGCCTGTACATGCTATTACCGCCCCTAAATGGGTCAATGTTACCAGCCCTTCAGAGAAAACATAAATAAAGAGTTGTTCTAAGGGATCTTTGAGTCTGGCCTCTTTTTGATCCATGTCCACCTTGTGACATGCTGTGCTAGAGCACGTTTAGCTGTCCTAAAAACCGTTAACGTCACCAGGAAAACCCTTTAAGGTGGCAAGGCAAGATAGTTTAAGGCACTTCTGTTCGCTTTTGGGAGTATGGTGGAGGTATCAGTTGAAAGCCAGCACCAGCGAATATCAAGATGCTACTCTACTCGGAAGGTTACATCATGTTTGAACATTCGCTCTCCGTACTGTGATGGATTCCACTGCCTGGTTCTTTTGACTGCCAAGGTGATGAATCAAGTGGCCAGGCACCAGCCAGGTTCAGAGGATTTTGGGCATGGGGATGATATAGGGAGGATCCCATGATCACTCAAATGTGGTCCTTATCATATATCAGCAGACAATGGGCCTCATTAAGACCCTGGAGTTAAGGGGTTAACGGCGCCGTAAAAGGTTGCGGCGCCGTTAACCCCTTAACACCTTACTACGAGGTACCTTTGCAGCTCCCGGCCTTAACGGCTGGTCTGTACCAGCCGTTAAAGTAGGGACCCGCAAATGGACCTTGAAGGTAATTACGGTACCGCAATTTGCGGTACCGTAATTACTGCATTCCACATTCCAATTGAGCCCTATGGGGCAAAAATGGGAATGGTGAAGGGCCAATGGTAAATGGGGAATTACCGCCCCGCCAACCTTGGAATGGGGTGGTAATTCCCCATTTCACCATGGTGGATTCGGTAAGTTACCAGTGTTAACCACGGCGCTAATAGCGCCATTGGTTAACGCCAGGGTTGTAATGAGGGCCAATAACAGCCTTGGAGGCCAGTAACTTCCCCAGTCCACAAGCCCATTGGAGCAGGCAAGTCCCGAAAGATTTTACGTTACCTGAACCCCTTGTGCATCCTTGTGGGACAATTTTAGTGGACACCCTTGCCGACTGAGCGAGCGTGAAGCTCTCCCTAAGCAGACCCAAAACTCCAGAACAGAACAAGAGAGATGTCCCTTTAACGGAAACCATTTCCCTGAACTTATCACTGGTAGCATGTATTGAGGTACAGTCACCAAAACAGGTACATTGAAGAGTCCTTCTCTAGAGTTCTCAGGACCCAGGGTGAACAGTGCTGATCATTGACTACTATGTTGTAATTCTGTGACTTGTTGAATTTGGAAATTGTGTATGAAAAAACAAAGCCACACAAGCATTGTTCACAAGTGAAAGATTCTCACGCTCAGTGCAGATTGAAGGATCAGGAGTCATGCATTTGGAGAAAGCTGGAGACAAGAGAACAGCTGAAGGATTGGAGGCTGGAGAGATGAAAGAGAGTGGAGAGGTGGGACGGTAAGAACAGGAAAAAGCAAGTGGAGGTGGTGAAAGATAACAGACTCAAGGTGTACCTGGTAACACCAGAGGGTGAAAGTAAGCAGAAGAAGGTGATGAAAATGCAGAAGGTGAATGAGGATGCAATAACATCAGATGATGAGAGAAGATAAAAGGAGGTGTTGAAAGTTCAGAAGGTGAAGAGAGATATTGTAACACCAAAGAGTGGGGGAAGTTAGGAGGCTGAGATTTAAGCCAGTGGCAGAAGGGTTCTAAGTACAGAAGTCAGATGGGTGCAGGAGGAGGAAATATCATCAGGACACAGGAGTGACAGTCAAGAGGAATCAGGATTCAGGAGGCGGTGGTGAAGCCTAAGGTGAAACGTAAGCGGAAAGAGGAGGTAATAACTTTAGAGAATGGAAGTGACACAAAAGTGATGCAAACTGCAGGTGAAAGTGGTGCAAAGATTGTGGAGGAAGGAACACCACATGGTGGAGGAAGCAGTAAAGGTCTTAGGGAATGTGTTATGGAAGGGAATGAAGGTATACAATTAGGGATAGAAGAGGGCATAACAACGCAAGGACGATATGGCTTGTTGGTAGCAACAGTGGGCAGAGAAACCAGGGCAGATCCAGTGCTAACGTCCTCGGAGGTGAGAGGCGGGATAAGACCATAAAGTGGTGAAGGACAGAATGGGGTACAGGGAGTGAACAAGAGCAGGAAGATTCCAGCAGGTTCAGAAAGCCCAAGGCAGGACCAAATGTGGAGAGGAGGAATGAGATGGTTCGGGAGGGACTAGTAAGAAATCAGAGAGGTAAGGGAAGAGGAATCAGGAAGAAGACTGGGCAGATATCATAGACCCTCTCTAGTTCTTTCTGTTGCCTACAGCCACTGACCATCTGCACACAAAATGTGACACCAGAGTGCGTCATTGGGATCCTGGAAAGACAGCATCTAATTCAGCCATGAAGAAGGGTTCAAGTCACTCTAAAGCCTGCAATGCCAGGAACAGATGAGGCAACCTCTGTGAATTGTACAAACTCGGACATTTGTTTCATAGGACGGGAGGTCCTGGGGCACCACATTATGTGAAAGAGACATTTGTTTTCCAGGGGAGTGTCTATGAGGAAACCGGGAACCAACCTGAATAAGGAGAGCGCCAGCCTCACTATAATTTTCTTGCAAATATCAATTGGCATTTGAGTTACAATATTTCACACATATAGTCAATAGCTGATTGGCCCATAATGTTTTCTACGTCTTGCCCTCAATGAGATTGATCTTTACCCCCACACACTCAGGGAGGAGGAAAGGCTTTTCTCTACCCTTTTTTGGGTAGAGTCAGCACCGTCACTTCTTCAATTTAGTATAATTAATTTTCACTCTTCTACCACAAACTTGTTTCTGGATTCGGCACATGCCGATGGTATGCATTTTCCAGCAGTCCTGGCATAGGACTCAGAAACAGCAACAGTGGGATTGTGATGAGTTCACTGTCTTTGTCACCATCCAAAGTCAGGCACAGGAGAAACATGGGTGGGAACCGTAATAATCAGTTGGAGGAAGTTGTTGCGTGGCCAGCTTGATACGGAGTGATTTGCCATGTGAAAAAGCTGCACGTCAGCATGTAATTCGAGGAAAGGCCCTTAGTGCGTAAGCGTGTCTGTGACGTAACGCGCACGGGCGTTTCCCTCTACACAGGTGCATGTTGATTTTACACGTGCAAAAGCTGCATGTCCGGGAGTCACTGCGTGTAATTGGAGGAAAGGCCTTTAGCGCATACACGCAAATGTGACGTTGCACATGTGGTCTGGGTTAAAAGGTACACATAGGACGCCATTTTCTTGTACGTGCTTTTTGTGGAGAGCGAGCAGTTGATTCTTGTACTTCTTGTCGTTTCACACACGATTACTTCACAACGATTCCAGTTCGTACTCCTTCTATACTCAGACGGCGTTCAAATCTTCTTTTGGCGGGGGTGTTGCCAACGTGCACACGCGCCTCTTTTTCATGTTCTTTTTACAGGCAGACGGTGAGTTGCACACATATTTTTCAACTGTGGTTGCCCCCGTGTGTCGCATACCCATTCAGAGGTCATTGTAACCTGCATGTACCACACGTACATTTATTTTTGTGTTTCTGGGTGCCACAGCGTAGTGCAGGTTCTTTATTCCATGCACGTGGGCTACCAGGGGTTGTGTGCACGTTAAATTTTGTTTTTGGGGTGCTTGAGCATTGCGTGACCTGTCATCTTCCCCCAGGGGTCACAGACAGCCTTGCTAGAGCACTAGGGTACGTATTCCATCTAGTACCCTGCCCCTTTAACCCCAATTGCCCAGAACAATTGTTTACTGCACCTCCCATTCGCACAAGAACATCAGTGCCATGGTTGGGAGGCGACCAAGTGGTAAGGGAGGCAAAGGTGGCTGACCTCCAAGAGGTGGGCGCGGTAGGGGACAAGGCCAGGATGTGCAGGGTGGCCCAAGAGGCCAGTGTGTGGAGGACCAATCAGGGACACCTATGCCCCCCCCAATGGGTCGGGGAGATGCAGCTGACACCATCCCAGCTCAGGCCTTGTTAATCCCGCCCATATTGTCAACTGAACCGGCACATTATGACTCCCAGGCTGACTTCCGTGTAATCAAGTCAAAGCCATGTGTGGCGGTGAAGGTTGCTGTCACCAGGCCACGTGGATCTGGGGCAGCAATGTCATCTGCTGCCCCAAGTAGCCAGGGTGAGGAGGCTGCAGGGGCAGCTGCAGCTCAAACCACCCCAGCTCCGAGTCATCCAGCCGGGACAGTGTTGGTCCAAGTCCATCACACTGAGGTTAGTCCTGCCAACATCACCCAGCAGCCAATGCCCACAGTGAGACCGTTGGTCATCGTGCCTTTGGCTACTTCCAGTGCCCAGTCCACCTGCGCTTCAGCCCCTACCAACCAGAGCAGCGTAAACCACTCAGGGTCCACACCACCTCCCAAGAGGAAGAAGGGTGCTCTTGCGGTACAGGCTGGGACTCCAGACACGGCTCCCCCCTCAGGCACATCAAGGGAGCGTAGTTTCAATGATGTGGAACTAGACGCACTTGTGGGCTACGTGTCGGCCCACGGGGGCAACCACAGTTGAAAAATACGTGTGCAACTCACCGTCTGCCTGTAAAAAGAACGTGAAAAAGAGGCACGTGTGCACGTTGGCAACACCCCTGCCAAAAGAAGATTTGGCCGTGAAATGCTGGTGACTGCAGGGTGCAAGACTACAACTGCTCAACATAGGGCCCACTGGCAGTGCATCATCACAGTACTCGACTCTTTGTGCATGTGACACAGTTCTCCATGACCAGCTCAGAAGGCAAGCAAATTGATGAGGTTGAGCCATCACACTGCAGCTTTTGCAGTTACCATGTGAATAATTTGCAGCAATAGCAAAGCAGAAGCATCATTTTTTAAAGATGCTTCAGGGTTGGTTAATTTTCCTTTGCATAACCCAATCGGCTGTCTCTTTGCTTCAGCCGTTGGTTGTCTGTATCTAGTTGGCTAGGAAGCATAACACAAGAGTCTGCTCTGAAATCCAATGCTTTTCAAGAAAAAATAACTAAAAGGTAAACGGGATTATTACATATATAGTTGCCATCGCAAAACAGGAGGCAGCCTCGCATCAATGGCATCATTATCCTCCCTATCCATCATACTCACATGTATTCTTAAGGTTCTATAGGGAAACTGCCCCTTTTAAATCAAAGCCCTATTTAAAATGTGTGGCACTTCCTCTCGCTCACTAGGATCCAATCCAACATACTATACACATTCCTAGGTTCAAGCATACCTATGCACATGGATGTGCATGCCTTGTTCTAACTGGAAGACATTAGAATTACTTACCCAAACATGTTCATTGCATCAATGAGTTTTCCTAATTTTGGGAGACAGAACATTAAAACGTTGTCATTTTGACCCTTGTAAATAAGAGTGCTACGCCATCCATCAATGTGTTTATACCATGATTGTCTGCTAGAGAACTTAAATGCCTCCTGGCTAGGGTTGTAACGGTAAACCGGTATACCGGTATAAACACTGTTGTCAATTTCATTTTGCTTCAATAACCGTTACTGTGTTTGTAACGGTAAACCGAGTGAATACACTTCAATTAATGCATTGCAAATAGGGCTGGGCTGGCTGTGTGTTGTTCACTGACCCTGGGGGACTGGAGGAGGTGGAGTTTGCCCAGGCCCAGGCTGGGCTGGCTTCAGCAAGCCTGTTTTTGTTTTCCACGTGTACTGCAGTGCACTTCAATTAATGCATTGCAAATGGGACTGGGCTGGCTGTGTTGTTCACTGAACATGGGGGACTGGAGGAGGTGGAGTTTGCCTGGGCCCAGGCTGGGCTGGCTTCAGCAAGCCTGTTTTTGTTTTTCAAGTGTACTGCAGTGCACTTCAATTAATGCATTGCAAATAGGGCTGGGCTGGCTGTGTTGTTCACTGAACCTGGGGGACTGGAGGTGGTGGAGTTTGTCTGGGCCCAGGCTGGCTTCAGCAAGCCTGTTTTTGTTTTCCACGTGTACTGCAGTGCACTTCAATTAATGCATTACAAATAGGGCTGGGCTGGCTGTGTTGTTCACTGAACCTGGGGGACTGGAGGAGGTGGAGTTTGCCCGGGCCCAGGCTGGGCTGGCTTCAGGGAGCCTGGACTCCCTGGAGGAGGTGGAGTTTTCCCAGGCCCAAGCTGGGCTGGGCTGGCTTCAGCAAGCATGGGAGTGGGAGGAGGTGGAGTTTGCCCAGGCCCAGGCTGGGCTGGCCTTAGCAGCCTGGGAGTGAAGGAGGTGGAGTTTGCCCAGGCTCAGGCTGGGCTGGGCTGGCCTTAGCAGCCTGGAAGTGAAGGAGGTGGAGTTTGCCCAGGCCCAGGCTGGAACATTCCTGAATCGTGCACGTGTCACTGTTTGGGCTGCATACCCTGCTGTCACACTTCCAAACTCTACGTGCTGTGCCTGTGCCACGGATTTCCAAGGTTCCAGGAAGGTAAGCAGCCCCCAAACCAGGACCGCTACCCTCTTTTTCTTCCCTCCCTTCTCATGGCCTTCTTTCCCTCTGTCCTGCTTCTCCCCCTTTGTTCAAATCTAGTGCTGTATGATTAATGCCCCCTTAATACGTGTGATTGCTACTTAAATGTGTTGTTATTATCTATCTACTATTATTTGAAATTCTATATTTTTAAACAATTGAACCAATTTGGGTGCATCACGCAAGGAAATTTGACTGTCACACTAAGTTGTCAGCACCAGCTCGTAACAAACTGTCCCCTGAGCTGCACGCTCCATAGACTGATAATGAAGGACATGTTGTTTAATGAGCAGGTCGTAAATAGAGGAGGGTTCTACTAGTGCTGCGGGAGAAAAAAGAATGGCATTGCAGTTGGAAGCATGAGAAGGGGTGTGTGTGATAGTGTCCCAAGCTGAGCTAAAGGAGATGTGCCTATTGAGTTGCAATTAAGTGGTACGAGGGTGGACTTCCTACTTTAGGGTTCATACATTCACCAATGTTCCCAATAGTTTGGGTGACTGACAGTCTGTCAGGTTCTGAGACCTGTTGTCTGTACCACATGCAGTGGTCGAAGTGTGCAGGAGCAGTGCTCCCATGCTTTTCTTTTTTGCATTTCACTGTTCCTATACTTTTACTTTATAAAGAAACCGCTCCGGAATGGTTTCTTTTTTAAATAAAAGTATATGAACTATTAGAAAGTCTGCGTCTGCTGTCTGACCCGGGTAAGGGTCGTGATGTCTCAGCTGTGCCTGTGCTTTTCTACATTAAATGCATGCAACCACTAGTGCGCAGGTCATGTTGGAGTAAAGCACTCACTTTATGTGCCTGAGTTTCCCTGAAGTCTGCAGAGTGACACAGAACCTCTTAAGATTCTGCTGCTTGTGAGCGATTTCAGCACACCCCAAGGCACCTCACACTTAAAGGTAAGCCAGCCTTATAATTAACCAGTCGTTTCATCCCTGGGCCTGGCCAAGTTCTATGGCAATCTGTCAGCAAACACACAAATGTTAATTTTTATTTTTGTATTTCATTACCGTTGGGTCCCACATGGCATATGAACAGAGATCTTTGCGTTGCCAATGCTAATACTACGGTCATGAAATACAAAAGTTAAAAGCTCAGTTTATATGTGTTTTTTTATTCCATTCCTTGGAAACCCATGTTTCAATTCAGTTGTGTTGCTGTGGTGGGCGGGAGCGGTGCTCCTATACTTTATTTTAAACGTTTTACTTTTCCCATGCTTTTATTTTAAAAAGAAACCAATCCAGAATGGTTTCATCTTAAAATAAATGTGTAGGTAGAAGTTGAAATTTGCACCTCAATGCATGAATGCACTGCACTCAACATTTCCTTAAACAGCAGGTGTCTTGTTTGGGGTTTTGAATTGCATGTGGGAGGGAGTGGGACGATGGGGTTTGGGCGAGCGTGGTTCAAGTCAGCAGGAAGCATAGCTCCACTACTTCTTTTCGCACACTTCGACCACTGATCCATCCTCCCTTACTTGTCTCTTGGGAATGGTTTTCGTTTAGAGACCTGTATTTATATAAGTGATTTGTTTTTGAATGAGCATCATGGTCACTTTTGGTGGTTAAGCGATTGCCGTGTGTGGCCTTGCAAGGCAGTAACAAGCCTGCGCAATAAATAGTACGTTCTAATTTCAATTATGTTGTATGACAATAAGTGCTGTCGTCCAGTGTGTGGCCAGGCACTGCTCCTCGGTCTCTAATGGCAGAATGCAGTTGCTGTTGCCAGGCATTACTTTGCACCCTCGGGTACTAGTGCCTTGTAGGATTCCCTGTTGTGTTTGCTGGTGCCTGGGACTTAGTCCCTGGTGCCTTTCCCCTGATGACAGGGAAAACTCGAAAACGTGATTCTCTTATCAGGTAAAGCTCCCTCTCTTTGCCCATACTATGTAATTTGTTAGTCCCTTTTGCAGCTTGTGGGGGGCTGTACCACTATACTCGGGCAGACACTATATTGCTCTGGTCTTTACACGGTAGGATTCTTTGCTAATTATTCTCCTGTTTGATTACCAAATTCCTTGCAGAACTGTTGGTGTCCATCATGCTTATAAACACACGTGCGCACTATACTCCAATAACCGCGGTATACCGTCATTTCAAATGAAGGTTATCATACCGTCAAAAAATCAATATTGTGACATCCCTACTCTTGGCTGCAGTGCCAAACAATCAAGCAAACCAACAAATACTGTGATGGGAAAACAGTAAGGCAAAAGCATACCAACAAGTGTGGGCTCCATGCGCTAGCGTAATCTCGTTAATGCAGTCGTTTTCGTGAAGACATTCTCTGCTGACTCAAGATGGCTGTCAGCTTTTACAAAGACTCCATCTGCAATGGATTGAAGAGTGGGGTTGGGAGATTAAAAGCAGCAGGGAAGTCACACACACTTAGATAAGTGAACTAACCAAGATTGAGAGTTCGAAAACGCCCACAGGTGAATATGCTTCAGCAAGGGCAGATCCCAGATTTGTGTTGGGCCCCTTTAAAAAGGAGTTCTGTTGTCCAAACTGCGTCCGTGTTAGGATAAGGAGCAAGCAGAGTCTTGGAAGAAGGTGGAGGAGAAATTTGGAGTGAGAGGCGAGAGGATGAACAGAGATTAGACAAAGGAGGTCAGAAAAGAGGAGAGAATCAAGGAGACAAAAAGGACTAGATGAATGTAGAGAAGGAGGGTGAGAAGAGAGAGAGAGGGTGACAGGGAATGGGGCAAGGGAGGAGAGGAGGCTGAACATCAGGAAGTGGGGATAGAAGGGACGAGTTGAAATATTTAGAGTAGGAATGAGGAGGCAGAGACTACGAGAAGGTAGAAGTACTCATTATGTTCCAAAGGAGCAAAGGGGGTAGTGGGAAGAGAGGCGAACCAAATGACTGAAAAAACGGAGCCTCGAGTGGGTTAACGGAAAAGCATGTGGTGCAGCATTGAGGGGGTGCAGGTGAAGCCAATGAATAGACAAGAGGAGGAGAGAGCAGGGAACACAATAGATTTGAGCAATGGTGAGGTGACAAGGACGGCAAGATAGTGACATGATGGGTCAGAGAGCCAGGCCTCTGGGAAAGAGAGGTGGCGAGAGGTCTAAAAGAACCTTGTGGACACTTAGGTGACGCCTCGCCCATTCCTAGAACTGTAAGAGTTTGTGAGAGACCAGCTCTGACCCAACACTTTGGTACAGTTTGGTACAGTTTTAGCAAGCAAGTTACTCTCCAAATGTGAAGGATCGATAGGAGGCCTCCCCACTGTACTAAAGCCCTTAAAAGAAAGGGCCAAAGAAGCAGGAAGATCAAGAAGGGCAGTCATCGACCCAAAGCTGTGAGAGATATGGGAGACCCTGGTGAATCACGGGAGGGGGTAGCTGGGAGACAAGTTCTAGCTTGAGTTGGCTGAAGTTTGTTTCCCATATCTAGGCAAGTGTACAGCAGAGAAAAGAACCCGATTTTGGCAAGGAGGTGGAGAAGCCGCTGTTTCAAATAAGCCATCCTGTGACACACTAGAAAACAGGGAGAAGGGAGCATATTCATAATGCTTACATTGCCTGTACATGCTATTACCGCCCCTAAATGGGTCAATGTTACCAGCCCTTCAGAGAAAACATAAATAAAGAGTTGTTCTAAGGGATCTTTGAGTCTGGCCTCTTTTTGATCCATGTCCACCTTGTGACATGATGTGCTAGAGCACGTTTGGCTGTCCTAAAAACCGTTAACGTCACCCGGAAAACCCTTTAAGGTGGCAAGGCAAGATAGTTTAAGGCACTTCTGTTCGCTTTTGGGAGTATGGTGGAGGTATCAGCTGAAAGCCAGCACCAGCGAATATCAAGATGCTACTCTACTCGGAAGGTTACATCATGTTTGAACATTCGCTCTCCGTACTGTGATGGATTCCACTGCCTGGTTCTTTTGACTGCCAAGGTGATGAATCAAGTGGCCAGGCACCAGCCAGGTTCAGAGGATTTTGGGCATGGGGATGATATAGGGAAGATCCCATGATCACTCAAATGTGGTCCTTATCATATATCAGCAGACAATGGGCCTCATTAAGACCCTGGCGTTAAGGGGTTAACGGCGCCGTAAAAGGTTGCGGCGCCGTTAACCCCTTAACACCTTACTACGAGGTACCTTTGCAGCTCCCGACCTTAACGGCTGGTCTGTACCAGCCGTTAAAGTAGGGACCCGCAAATGGACCTTGAAGGTAATTACGGTACCGCAATTTGCAGTACCATAATTACTGCATTCCCCATTCCCATTGAGCCCTATGGGGCAAAAATGGGAATGGTGAAGGGCCAATGGTAAATGGGGAATTACCGCCCCGCCAACCTTGGAATGGGGTGGTAATTCCCCATTTCACCATGGTGGATTCAGTAAGTTACCAGTGTTAACCACGGCGCTAATAGCGCCATTGGTTAACGCCATGGTTGTAATGAGGGCCAATAACAGCCTTGGAGGCCGGTAACTTCCCCACTCCACAAGCCCATTGGAGCAGGCAAGTCCCGAAAGATTTTACGTTACCTGAACCCCTTGTGCATCCTTGTGGGACAATTTTTGTGGACACCCTTGCCGACTAAGCAAGCGGGAAGCTCTCCCTAAGCAGACCCAAAACTCCAGAACAGAACAAGGGAGATGTCCCTTTAACGGAAACCATTTCCCTGAACTTATCACTGGTAGCATGTATTGAGGTACAGTCACCAAAACAGGTACATTGAAGAGTCCTTCTCTAGGGTTCTCAGGACCCAGGGTGAACAGTGCTGATCATTGACTACTATGTTGTAAATCTGTGACTTGTTGAATTTGGAAATTGTGTATGAAAAAACAAAGCCACACAAGCATTGTTCACAAGTGAAAGATTCTCACGCTCAGTGCAGATTGAAGGATCAGGAGGCATGCATTTGGAGAAAGCTGGAGACAAGAGAACAGCTGAAGGATTGGAGGCTGGAGAGATGAAAGAGAGTGAAGAGGTGGGACGGTAAGAACAGGAAAAAGCAAGAGGAGGTGGTGAAAGATAACAGACTCAAGGAGTACCTGGTAACACCAGAGGGTGAAAGAAAGCAGAAGAAGGTGATGAAAATGCAGAAGGTGAATGAGGATGCAATAACATCAGATGATGAGAGAAGATAAAAGGAGGTGTTGAAAGTTCAGAAGGTGAAGAGAGATATTGTAACACCAAAGAGTGGGGGAAGTTAGGAGGCTGAGATTTAAGCCAGTGGCAGAAGGGTTCTAAGTACAGAAGTCAGATGGGTGCAGGAGGAGGAAATATCATCAGGACACAGGAGTGACAGTCAAGAGGAATCAGGATTCAGGAGGCGGTGGTGAAGCCTAAGGTGAAATGTAAGCGGAAAGAGGAGGTAATAACTTTAGAGAATGGAAGTGACACAAAAGTGATGCAAACTGCAGGTGAAAGTGGTGCAAAGATTGTGGAGGAAGGAACACCACATGGAGGAGGAAGCAGTAAAGGTGTTAGGGAATGTGTTATGGAAGGGAATGAAGGTATACAATTAGGGATAGAAGAGGGCATAACAACGCAAGGACGATATGGCTTGTTGGTAGCAACAGTGGGCAGAGAAACCAGGGCAGATCCGGTGCTAACGTCCTCAGAGGTGAGAGGCGGGATAAGACCATAAAGTGGTGAAGGACAGAAGGGGGTACGGGGAGTGAACAAGAGCAGGAAGATTCCAGCAGGTTCAGAAAGCCCAAGGCAGGACCAAATGTGGAGAGGAGGAATGAGATGGTTCGGGAGGGACTAGTAAGAAATCAGAGAGGTAAGGGAAGAGGAATCAGGAAGAAGACTGGGCATATATCATAGACCCTCTCTAGTTCTTTCTGTTGCCTACAGCCACTGACCATCTGCACACAAAATGTGACACCAGAGTGAGTCATTTGGATCCTGGAAAGAGAGCATCTAATTCAGCTATGAAGAAGGGTTCAAGTCACTCTAAAGCCTGCAATGCCAGGAACAGATGAGGCAACCTCTGTGAATTGTACAAACTCAGACATTTGTTTCATAGGACGGGAGGTCCTGGGGCACCACATTATGTGAAAGAGACATTTGTTTTCCAGGGGAGTGTCTATGAGGAAACCGGGAACCAACCTGAATAAGGAGAGCGCCAGCCTCACTACAGCCATGCAGGCCATGTGCCAATGGAGGTTTTTTTTTCTCAACATCTACGCATGTGTGTGTTGGGGTGCACCCTGTACCTCCTCCCTCCTGGGTGCCCCCACCCCTGGTCGACACATGGCCATTTTTGAAAATAGTATTTAATTCATTTATTATGTATTTTTCATCTTCTTTTTTCTATTTATTATTTTCAGTTTATTTTCATTTGTAATTTGTTATTTTAATTTTAATTTTAATAGATTTGTTTTTAGTTAAATTGTATTCTGAATTTACTTTCATTATTTTATTTATTTGGTTTACTTTACATTTACTTTTTCTTTTCATTTATTTAATTTGGTTTAACTTTTTTGTTCATTACCATTTCCTTTCAGATTGTCAAGTCATGTTACAGTGTGTTGCTTTTTGTGGCTCCCGTAGGCATCCACTGTGTATTCCAGCTGGGCACATGCAGGCTTGCCCTGTCTTTGGGTTAGATACTTGTGTTCCTGACAGACACGCCCCTCCTGCTTCCCCTTTCATGGGCTCGCAAAGGGTGTGACCAAGTGACAGTAACTTACACAGAGGCATTGGGCTTCCTATAATTGTGTGGGCAGTCTGTAGTCCAAACTGTGTTTACATCCCTAGTGGGGATTGGTGTTCATTTCTCCACTGCACGGTTGATTTGTATATGGTTTTACATGCAGGACTTTTTGCATATATACATGCTAATTCTTCATGTCTTGACAAGCCCGTCTTCATTGCAGATGCAGTTCATGTTGTATGAAGTACACTGCCACATTTCACTACCAGCAACACACTGCAGTTGGAAGGGGTCGATGTGCTGCCTTTGTCAGGTTGTGACACTTGCACTACGTTCATTTTTTACTGTCATATGTTGCCACTGTTCGATCCTGTACTTATGTTTTGTCTTGCTGGTAAGTATTTGTTCATGTGTGCTGTTTTTTTTTCATTAGTGAGAGGAAATTGTCTCTGGCCTGTTTCCATTTGGGACGGTGCACTTTGTGACACTTGTGTCATGTGTTGTGCATTCATTTGGTTGCTTTCACATAGCATGCCATGCCATGGTGTGTTGGGTAGCTGAGATGGGGTTAGGGAGGGGTTGGGTGAGATGCCACTATTTGGATGTAGTATTTTGCTAGGAGGTAGTCCTTCATGCTGCATGAATGTGTGCCTTTTACTCACACAGCATTGGGTGTGTTTAGGTAGCTAGGGATGCACACAACGTAGCACTTCTAGGTAAACAAACTCAGGGTGGTATGGTTGTGACAGTTGACTGTCCCGTTTGTCATCATCATAAATTGTCAGCTGGTATGCGCCAGGCCTGTGTGCACTCCGCAGGGGTGGGATTTTAGGTGAAGAAATTTGCCACAAGCTGGGTACGGGCTGCCTCACCACGTGCCCTTTCACCTCCCATGCGCAGCAGCCGTGCATGTGGTTGGGGATGTGGGGGCACAACCATGTCCACCGGCATGCCCCGCCGGGTTGCAACGTTGTGCAGGACACATGCTGCCACTATGATCCTGCACACAACTGGGGGCGCATATAGCAGGTGCCCACCAGAGCGGTCAAGGAAGCGAAAGTGTGACTTCAGCAATCCGAATGTGCGCTCCACTATGCCCCTGGTCGCAATATGGGCTGTGTTGTCGGGTGGTGTGGTGGGGTTCCGTATTGCCATCATGATGTAGGTGCTCAGAGGGTAGGCAATGTCCCCTGTGGAGGTTATTATGGGGTCATTAGTTGGGTTTTCCCATTTCTCAGTAGCTGACATTTATGCATGTGAAGAGGCATTTATACTCACCAATTAGCCATATCTCCCCATGCCTCCCAGCTTCCAGGTCCCGGTTTAGTGGTGAAATTCGGAATCTGAAACTATCATGGCTGGACCTCGGATAGTTGGCATATACTCAGGTGATGAATCCCCTGGCATCACATATAACCGGAATGCCAGTTGATGGAATGCCAGTGCTTGTGGTTTTGATAGATGTGCTCAGTGGCCCTGGGAGGACAGAGAGCCACATGGGTGCAATCAATGGCACCAAGCACTTTGGGGAAGTGTGCCACCCCGTAAAAGTCCTGGACGACGGCCTGCCTTTCTGCAGGTGTTCTGGGCATGTATATGTGCCTGCGGACTGAGGGGCGTGCATTCATGATCGCCAACACCTGGTGTAGGCAGCGTGACTGCGTGGTCTGTGAGATACCCGCAACTATGGCACTTGTCCGCTGAAATGACCCAGTAGCCAAGAAGTGCAGTACATTGAGCACCTTCTCCAAGGGGCTCAATGCTTGGGTGCACAGGGTGGGTGATGTGAGGTCATCCTCCCACTCCCTGACCAGTTCTAGCATTATTAGTATTGGAAACCTGTACCTCCCATACACATGGTCATCAGGCATCCCAAAAAGACTGGTCCTGGGTAAAAAAATGTGGGGCCTGGCTATGCTCCTCCTCCTGCGGTGTCCCATGACCACGGCTGCGAGGAAAGGTATATTCATCGGAGCGTATGAGCTTGTTTGTTGTTTGCGCGCACTTTTATGCTGTGCAGGACCGCTTATGCCTGCTTCCTGCTGGCGTACGTGTTTCCGGATTAGCGCGTCTTTTTTGGCGCACAGGTTTCCCCTGTTCGTTTCCATGGATATGTGTTGTTAGCGCACATGTGGGCGTTGCGAGCATTTACCTCCCGTACTTCCCCCATAACGCCCACATTTTACGCGTTGTTTCCCAGTCCGCATGTTACGGCCAGTGTTCCGCCCACTTTTCTTGTGTGGTCTACACGCTGTGCGCTTTCCCTGTGCGCTTCGCGCACAGCGTTTGGTGATGTGTGCGCCTGCGTGCACCACCCACGGATTTGGCGCACCTGCCAGGGTTTACACGCGCAGCACATTCCATGAATCGACGAACGACTGCATGCGCGTCTTTAGCATGCATGCGCTGCGTTTTTCACGCTTGCGCTCCCCTTTTCGGTGCACAATTATTCCATGAATTACCCTGTATATGTGTGTTCCAACATAGCTTGTGATATGGAATTTCCCTTACGTGAAGGTCTCCAGGATTTGTACAATCACTAAGACAAATCTTCAATATGTAATTGTTAGACAGATCTACTGGTCTCTTCAAATGAATACCTGCTGAGTCAATTGCTCTAAAATATAAATGGTTTCTTCTTCTTCCTTCTTTATTGCAAAAGAAGCATTTATTTATGTGGTACATTTGTAGTTATGATTTTGTAGTGTACCTTCGTTCCACTTGTTTCCCTTCTTCATGGTTGGAGATAGAAGGCTGTGGATCACATAACTGTTCTCCATACGATCTTTTCCTTCAATTCATGTTTGCCTTATAAGTACATTGCTTGTACAATTCTGGAATGCTATGATGCTTTTTCATTTTTCAGTTATTCAGGTGTTAAATTGCCTAATTGCAGACTTATTTTTGAGCATTTGTTACTGTTCCACTCAGCTCTCTTCTTAATACACTCTATAACCTTTTTCATAACATTATGGATTTACTAAGGGAGATTTCTTTCTTTGTCGACATGAGATACAAGGAAAAGTCGGTTATCCGTTATCCGTTTTCTTTTTTGGCACATGGTGGATGTTCTACTCTTAAATGACTTTCGCTATCTGAAGATATCGACATTTTGAAAAAATTGATACTAATTTTCAAATTTTCTTGCCAATTACCAGAACATGTAACAAAATAGAGGAATGACATGTAAGAAATCATGAAAAACGAACTGCGAACAGAAACCTCTAAACAATAAGAGATAGACTTTCTTTATTCCGTTTTTATGGTGAATAACAAAAAGGTCCTTAGAAAAGATTTCATTGGATCACTCTGAAAGGAGTTATAGATAAAATTCTGATTCATAAATTCTAGCGGTGGCCATCTTGGATTAATGACGTCACACAGGCCCTTTGCCACGAATTCAGATAAAACACCTGGTAATCCATGGTTATATGCTTCCTTTGCAATGTACACCCGGCATTCATAACTTCTCTTCATTCAAAATCCCACGAAATTACATATGCCCTTTAACCTTTTTTACTCACCATATTATTGAGCTTGCTTTGCCGAATGTTCTCCTTGATCGCTTTCTCTCAAAGCAGGTAATGCACAACTGAAAAGCTATAAGAGTGGCCAAAAACATCTATGATTGCTGAAAATCCCAAATAGGGGTTTGCACAGGTGTTGGTGATGTGTCAGTGATCATGGGACTGTTTCTTTCGGCTAGACAAACAATATTTAATGATTTCATTGCATTTTGTAATGTGCTACATGCAGAGCAAACTTAATTTAAGCATAGAGAGGGACATAAAGAAAACAAGAGGGTTTTTAGAAAGAAAGGGAACAGGTGAGGGGGTGAGAATGTTCCTTTTACTTGATGTTTAAAAACATGTCTTGCAGTGGTGATTCTTTAATTAGGCTTACTCGGGGGTCTCCAACCTTAAATTAGCAATGAGCAACATTTCTATGTCAGATGAAATGCTGAGCAACTTCCATACATTGATGTCATGTATCAGTTTTTCAGTTGGTGGTAAAATGATTGCAACACACATCATAACTTACTAAGCGCAATACTCCTGACAGAGCAAGTTAATGATCATTAATTAATACGAATCCAAGTGTAAATCTAGTCCAGTCCATATTAATGGCATTTAACATAATTTGACAATCAGATCGTATAAATATAGATGTTTTAGTAAATTTAGTGGTAAACGATGCATTTTTAGGCACAGTCACCTCATTCTATTTACTATTAACATCCAGTGTAATCTTATTATTTCCATGCTTGTGTAGACTGTGCTCTTCCGAAAGGCCTCCCACACCACTGTGCTTGGAAGCCATAACAACGTCAGTAGGCTCTACACAAACATGAGTCCATAAAATTGATCAAAAATACTGCAGGAAATAAAGGAAGTATTACAGAGTGCCCAGTGTGCTCTATCATAAAATGTTGAGACCATTTAATAGAACATGTTTTATTTTAGGCCTGTTTGAATAGTAATAGTCATAAATTGGAGAATTTAAATCAAAATGTAAAAGCATTTTTTTAATTTGTGTAACCTTTATTTAATGTGCACTTGTTGAACAGGTTACAGAAATTACAAAATAAATCCCACTCAGTAATACAATTTGAACTGTAAAAGAAGTCATGTAGGAATCCAGAAATAGTATGCAACAGACATAGTTCACTGAAGGGATTGTTAGGATCTTTAGTAGAAAATTGTGCTTTT
This sequence comes from Ambystoma mexicanum, assembly GCF_040938575.1. NCBI lineage: Eukaryota > Metazoa > Chordata > Amphibia > Caudata > Ambystomatidae > Ambystoma > Ambystoma mexicanum. Next base: position 366,880,023 of record NC_090934.1, on the reverse strand, counting down.
TAAGGAACACTGGACAGAATATGGTAGAATTTAAAGATCACTTCAACCAGGATTTGGGAGGTTGGAGGGGAAGTGTATCCCCCTAAGCAAGTTGTGTCCAATGTAGTGACAAATAGTGCTTTCAAAATACACAAGCCTTGTTACATTGAGGACAAGTGATTAGGAACAAAAATAGCATTCATCTGATGGATTTGGAACAAAAATAGCCTTTATGAGGTAGATTTGTATACTCTTTCCCCCAGGCAATCTTCTGGGAAATAGATTTATAAGTGGTGCATTTATGAGCACATTACTAGGCCAGGAACATAGGTCACAACTTGGAACTTTTGAAGACCACTTTACAGTAGAGAGTTGGGGTTTTCCTTGTTTTTTCTTGTGTGCATTATATGTTCATGGGTGTATCCGTCATCTGTCAAGTGCTCTTCCTTGACATGGGATCAGCATGCACTTCATAAGGTCAAACCTGCGACACAACACCAACACATTGTTATTTGGTCCCTTAGAAATTATGTTCAGTAACTTTAGTGGATTTCAATCATAGCTACACTAATTAATAATGCACATTTTGGAACTCATTAACTTTAATTACCAATTTGCCACATGCCAGATAGGCAAAGTATCATACAATAAGAGTGTTACCACGAGGACAATTCACTACAAGACAAATGTAACATTTGTGCATACTAGGCATGAATGCCACATATTTGGTGTATATGCAGGTTCACAGAGGTCAACAATTTTCACCAGAACCCACATGGGTATTTGGTTCAATTATTTTACCTTTGGTGCACTTCGCTTCTAAACAAACAATAAGAAAATGAACAGTTCTTCACTAAGGTAATGCAGTTCGTATGGACCATTTTGGACAGAAAATAAAATGCATTGTGGTGCAAACATGAATCTTCCATGTACAAAAGCAGCTTATTGGAACTTGGTTGACAGTTGGGCCTTCAAGTCACTTATTGTCCCACTATTGATTTGTCAAGCTTCAACAACTACCCCTTTACTCTCTAACAAAGTGCAGTAGGGGAAGACACAGTTGGCTGCAACATTTTCTACACCGATTGTATACCTGCTACAGCCAGCGGTGCACATCATGGTGTACTAGAGCACCAAGAAATTGAAAAGTGCTGATGACTGCGGCTTTCCCAATAGTTGTGGGTGCAGTGGTGAGTCATTTTTACTTCGAATTACAGCAGCAGTCCGATGGTATTCTAATAGATGACCCAGCCAGCCTAGTGTCTGGGCTTCAGGTTTTCTTCAATCACTGGGGCACATCTCATCTGAAGTCCTAAGACTTACATCTCAGAAGCCACCTCTGTTGACCCCAGCACCCATCTAGCCTTCTCCACCACTCAGCCAACTCTACTAATCCCTCCACAGGTCATGCTTCAGCGACTAATATGTCATAGCTGTCAGCCAGAGCAGGCAGTTTGGCTAGCTTTCCCAAACAACCCTGGCTCATGGTTTACTGTAGGGATGGATGCCTCATCCCTACTGTTCTTCTTCCGTGGCCCCAGACCATGGCCAGAGCATCAGGGGCTAGATTACAGAAACCATTCAGTACCAAACTGCACTTGTCATATTGCAATAGTTTTCTAATATGTCCCAGTGTTTTACACAATAGTGCAAACTGTGTCCTAGTGCTAATACTTTGCAATTTTGCACTTGCACCTCTGCAAAGTTTCTATAAACTGGCCCCTGGTGAGCAACATTTTAGTGGCAGGAGAGCAACGTGCTGCTCGTCAACTACACACTGGGGATCACTGAGCCAACACATATTTTTGGTTGCTAGCGTTCTCTCCCTCAGATTCGGCAAAACCTGGTCAGTTTAAAGACAAAACGCCTCTTAAAATAAGTATCAGCAGTTTGGGTGCCCTCTAGATTGAGGTACTTGGGAAATGCATGCAATACCGGGGGATACTAGATGTACATACATAAAGAAAAAACACTTCAGGTGTCTAGACCACTAAGATAGCTCAGCAAGTTCAGTGTGCATTTCAGCTCTATGCATGCGACCTAAAAGTATAGGTTCATGTGCTGGCAGGGCTAGCTTAGCCTTTATATGTATAAGGTGGATACATTGCGAAAATAAAATGGGTAACAGTAGTCTTTGCGGTGCTTTTAAGCATGAAACTATGGTGCAACTACATTAATATCAGTATGGTTGAAATGTATTAAAATAAGGATGAAAATGTTGTTGGCTATATAATGCGTCAGATTGGTGAACCACAGCAACCCGGTATAAGGCAAGGCACATTTTGCTTTAATCCCACATATTCAATTGCATACCCTTTACCAAAATGAATTACTTTTAATGCACATGTCGGTCTTAGAATAAATATCACAATATTTACTTAATAAAAACACTTATGTTAGAAAGAAACTGCAGCCCGCATTCGGTTGTGATGAATAGTGCCCCAAAATCTGGATGGCAGCTTTTCCGTTGCACCAACTATCAAATACCGAAAAGCGGAGTCCCCAAATACAATGCAGGGATTTCTTTAAAGGTGCTGGAAAACACTGTCTTTTTCAAACGGAAAAAGACACTTTTCCAGTCAACGCAAACAGTACGTCGAGCACAAAGAGCAGCTTTGACAGCGCAAGCCCCCTAAGGCCCCCCCTGCGGATCCACCAATGAGCACCAAGCCACCTTACTTCTTGAACATCCTTTTACTCTGCTAACTTTGCAGGCTTTAATGAAGAAGTTGACTTTCACTGCTGAAAATACAGAGGATAAATCCCAACCTGCCATTTTAGGAGCACTGTCCTGAGGGAAAACCACTTATTTCATTGTCTTGATCAACTTGAGAAGAACAATGAAGGTTTATGCAAAATCCCCTCCAACATGGCTTCAACACTTCATGTAACTCCGGTGCGCGCAGCTCCCCGGGGAAGCTTGTTTAAATCACTAAACTTATTTCAGGAATGGTGAAAACCCAAGAGGGACATTCAAGGGACGCAGGACGAATTAATCAACTGGTTGCCGCGGCAGTGAACTACATTCCTTGACAGGAGACTATGACAAATAATGTGTCCTCCCCGCTTACCCACTGAGACTATGAGGCATATACTTGATGGTGTTCCTGTTTCAACCGTGGCTGACGCATTTTCCACGAATCGAAGAACTTGCAAAGTTAGACACGTTAAAGCGGCTAACAGACTCCTCTGTGCCTTAGCCTTTCTTCTTTATCAAAGTGACACTGGCTGCAGAAAGAACCCAGAAAGGGTTTGCTCTGTAGAATTCATATTCATTGTGGTGGCCTATTTATGTTTAGCTTTGTTAGTCTCCCTGAGTGTCGAGGTCCAATACCTCAATTATTCTCTCTCTCTTATCCCATGCCTCCCTTCCTCAATTAATGACTTACTAATGAAGCTGGATTCCACCTCTAGGCAGGCCTGATCCCAAAGCAAAACATGTTGCCAGGAACCCTACCCTGGTTAATACCCAAATACCATTCTACAGTATCCCACAAGAGCAGGCATTAGCCATGATACCACTCTGTGTGTTTTTTTTCCACTGACAGGAACTTCTCCCTCCAAGCCTTTGACTGGCTCGGGTGCAGTGTTCGATGCATAGGAAAAGAAGTAGTGGAACCATGTTACCTGCTGGCTTGCCCCCGCTCCCCACAAACCCCATTGCCACGCCCCATCCACGCGCAAACCAAACTACCCAAACAAGCCCACCTGCTGTTTAAGGGAATGCTCAATGCAGAGCACTGAAGTGCAAGTGTCAACTTCTTCCTACACTTTTATTTTAAAACAAAACTCTTCCAGAACAGGTTCCTTTTAAAATAAAAGTGTGGGACCAGTAACACTTGAAAATAAAAAGTAGAGGAGGACCGCTCCCAACAGCTCCCACCCACTTCGACCACTGCTAGGGTGTGAAGTGCCAGCTTTCTGTGATTATTGCCTCGGGCTGTTGGGCTTCTGATGGGTAAGAGTGGAAGGTTCCCAGACATGCTGATGGCTTCATGGCACTCTGCTGGGCTAGGTCTCAGTGGTAAGGGAGAAAAAGAGGAGGAGGATCAGTACTAAGGTTCTTCTCCTGTGTTAAGGGCCATGATGCATAGAGCAGAACAGCCTACCACCTGGATACATTGCATGGCATCAGGAAATGGTAAGAGACTTCTGCGTCTGAGTGATAGTTGTCCTTTTTAACTTTTCCTGTATCCCTTTGACTCACACATGTGTACACTGTCTGGGGTTGCCGAAGTGCGCATTGGCACATTAGCACAGTTTCTCCCTCGTGGTAATTGAAAGTCACAGAGACAAGGGGGTAAGGAGTATTATTTGAATGGTGCTTTGTAAAGCCCCAAACCATGACCCTGTAATCTGAAACGAGAAAGCAGAGGATTGAGGGAGCATCTTCTTCGTCTTCTTCCCCCAGAAGCATCAGATCTTGAAAAAGATGTCCACCTGTCAGACAGAAACAAGAGTGATTCCCGATGAAAGCAAGAAAACAATTATTATAAGGGAAAAGGTGCAGATATTTTCAGCCCCCAAAACTAGAAAGGGTCATTTCAATGACCTGGCCTCAAAACTATGCTTGATTCAGAACCTGCCAATACGTAATATATGATGAGGTCTAACATGGGGCCTTTTGCTCCAGTCTTTCCTTTGCCTTCTTCTGGCTTCTCGGCTTCCACAATACAGTCAACAGCCACAAGTGGCTCTCACCCTGCAGTCAAATGGAAACTGTGCCATCTTCAGAACTGGAAGGAACCAGAGAGGAATGCCTTCCGCTGGTTCAGCTCAAGCTTTCCTGCTTCTCTTATGGCGCCATACCCCAGGTATCAGCATGATATTGGCCGAGGGTCGCACATGTCAGCATGCGTATGTGTAGTGCCATGTGCCAGTTTTCCCCATTGACCTTTATGGGTGTATAGTCACTCCTAAGGGGAAACTCGTTCTCTGGATTTTGTGATTCTGATACCAGTTACAGCAGATGTGTCAAAGAGACCCATGTCATTTTATCACTGGAAAAATATTGGTGGGGCCAACATTATTTTTCCCTGCGACTAGATAGCAAACACAAACTTGAATAGGACCGATACGATTTTATAAACAAACTCCAGTCCTAGAAAATGTGAGGAAACTGCTGGATAGTGGGTGGACAGAATATTGTTCTCACAACGATATCCTATTGGGACAATGTTATGATGATACTATGTCAAAGGCACTCCATTTGTGCCTAGCTACCAGTAACTGATCAAAGGCTTAAACCTTCAGTGTGCCATCTCCCTAGGCTGCAACAACAGTGAAAGGTTCATGGTGTGCTTAAGTTACTTCAGTGGAAGTTAGTCAGGTGTTTGGCTTACAGAACCAATGGGGGGCAGTCCAGTAGCCATGACTATCACATGGACATCCTCCTATCTCTCCTATCTCTGCTAGAAAAACTAGGAAAGGTAGAGCAATTCCCCACACGGAGTATGTATGCAGAACAAACAGGTAGGTTTTGGGACACAGTATTGCCATACTGTAGACAGGAAGCTGAAATACTAAAGGAACAGGGTAAGTAAAGAGGTCTAAGTAGGAGAGCAGCCCTCCCTGTCCACTTAGGATAAACACATCTACGAACATTGGGTACGTAATACGTGATTCTTGATGGCTGCACCCCCATCCCAAATGATTAGAGAGGAATTTCACTCAAAAGTAAATTTTCAAAAACAAAGGGAAAGTCCAGGACAGAGGCAGGAAGCGTGGTGCCCAGAAAATCTGGCCACCAGGTCGGTAACATGATTGCTGCATAGCTAGAGGGATATACTGCAAATGAGCAAAAAGAGGTCCTCACTTTTTGGGGGCCATGTGGATGAGGACCAGAACATATATCAGGCAAAAACAGTTCCACAATACGGCTACCCACTCTTCATAGAATCAAGTTGTGCTTATCCCACTTAACCAAGTACATAGAGCTGTCATATATAATTTAGACAGGGATACACGGGATGTTCAAAAAACAAGTTCATATTTTAATCAATATACATAATATTTTAACACAAACTAAAAACATATAAAATACAAACATCATTACGATGCAACTCTGTGTCCAAAATCAATTGTCTCAGCTTTTATAGACATGCTCATTATGTGTGCAAGGGTAGAAAGTGAGGTTAGTATTGAGGAGTGAGGGGCATTATCCAAAACACATATCACCGTATTTGCCCTCTCTATTTTCATTCAACACTAGATGTGTCAACACAGAGTACTTAATCGTGTTTCTAGATCCAAGGATTAGAGTCTACTGTCGGCTAAATCTGCAATGTAAACTTTCTTAGGCCTGGTAATAGTGGTGGCACAGACTCCAGCCGATTACCCACTGCAATGGCATGATGGAACCCTACTTTGTGCGTGTTCCTGACCCTAGCCTTAGACAATGAGGAATTATTGATTATTGGTTCTCAGGCACCTATCAAGCAGCTGGAACGTTTAATAAGAGTTCCAAGCAATGTTAGGCATTTCCCTTCTACAATCAGTTAATGTAGTCTTCAATAATTGACTAGAGAACTTAGAAAATATTCACTAACTTTTTATTAGGTCATTTACATGTTTTCATGCTCTTTAACATGCTCAAGTATGTATCGAGGGCAGGACTATCTTTGGGAAGCAACATAGAACTTTACAATCATATGGGGAAGGGCACAGTGAGGGAAGCAGAGAATAAGGAAGCGGGAGGGCAGGAAAAAAAGATTACCCCTGCCTTGGCGCAGGGACTCTTGATTCTATTAAAGACAAAGAGCAGGCTTTATGCTTACTCTTCTTTAATTCACTCTTCAGCAGATTCAAATCGTTGTATCCATTTTCAGTAAAAACATATATATTTAATTTTTGTTGTTGTTGAAGGAAAACATAACCAAACTCCATTTCCCATGAATACAAGTGTCTCTGGGAGTCTTTATGCCATACTGAGGCCCATGTGTCACTTCCTGTCTAGGCCCCTTCCTTTTCTTTTGATGCCTTCAAAATTACATCTGTGGTAACTCCAACAAATGTCATAACGGAACATGAATTGGTATTGCAAGGTCGGTTTATCCGGTCCATTCATGCACAAATTTCTCGCATGGCCAACCTTGTCAACCTGGACTGCAGCTTGCTGTCACTGTGTTCTGCTGCTTTCAGGTTGTCTTCTGGTCCTCCCCTGTCAAAAAAGACACATGTTAGGGTGGGAAATACTGACTCAATGTGACAAAAAGCAACGTTATACATAATTTATCACGGCAAATTCCTTTCAATTGCTTCGATTCGGTGGGATAATGCTCACCTTTGTGTCTTTAATAGAATCAAGACCATTATGCTTGTTCAAAGCTATGAACTATTGCCGCTCCTGCGCTTGTTATAGGCTTAAAGTAGGAGTTCTTGAACGTATTGTCGCTGAACCGGTCAGCTGCTCTCAGTATGTCTTGCAGGCTGCAGACAGTTCTGAAAACTTTGGAAGCCATGGCTCCCCTCAGTGAGTGCACTCCAAATCTAGATACATCTATGCCTGCTAGCACCATGATCTCTCGCACCCATCACGCTATGGGCACAGCTGCTACTGCTCTAAAAGGTTTTCTGTGCATAATGAGTAGTTGTGTTATACCTGCCGACTTCTTCTCTGCTGTTCTTAGCTCGTACCCCTTGATACTTTCCGCTACGCATAGCTTGGACTGTTCTCAGAAGTAAGGGTATGAGATACTTGAAGTGTGACATTTGGTCCTTTTTGCCATGGAGAAAATCACTTTGTCCAGATGGAAGGATTTCCGGTCTACCTCTAGGGCTTTCACATCTCATACTCTCTAACATGATACTAAGCTTAGTAGCATGGCTAGTTTTCCCTGATAATTGGTGGTCAGATAAGTCTCTATTGCGGGGCCAGCCCATGAATAAGCGAAGAACCATGGATACGTCCCATAATTTGGCATATTTCCGAAGAGGGGAGGTACTAGCCTTAACCCCCGCATCACTCTCACTCCTGTGGGATGTTCCCCTATAGGCGCCCCTTACAAAGGATCATGTCCTGCTGAGATGGCTGACCTGTAAACCCCTATCTTTGGCCAAAGTTGCTAGGAAATTGAGTACTTCTACTAAAGGGTCAGAAACGGGATGAAGATTGTGATGGACACACCACATGCTCCATCTCCCCCAAGACGCTTCATAACTTTTGAGTGTAGAGGGAGCCTAAAATGCCTGGCAAGGCCCATCTGCTCTCGATATCCTGCATGCAATTAGAGGTAGCTGGTCGGTCCTCATCAGAGGATGGTGGTTCCCTGATGGATCTTGTAGGAGATCCATCCTGGTAGGGAGGACTTGCAGGAATTCTGTAGAAAGTTCCATCAGAACTGGATACCACGTTTGTGATTTCTAGTTCGGAGCTATCACTATCACTTCTGCTCTTTCTCTCCTTATTTTCGCTAGTACTCTGGCTAGCTTCACAAAGGGGGGAAGGCGTAGTGTATCACACCCACCTACGATTGCAGGAATGCGTCTGCTCCCTGGGCTTCTGGGTCTAACCTTCAGCTGAAAACATTTGGGTAACTGTTTAATATGAAGGCAAATAGGTCGGTGTCCAGAAATCCTCAGAGAGATGTGATCTATGTGAGCACTTCCCTGTGCAACTTCCAGTCACTGGAGTCATGCCAATAGCTGGAATTCCAGTCGGCCACTGTGTTCTAGGTGCCTGGCAGGTATTCCACTGTGACTGATATCTTGTTCTCTAGGCAATGGTGCCCGAAGACCTACGTTAGCTCTACTAGCATGCATGATCTCATCCCTCCTAAGTAGTTTATATAACAAACTGCTGATATGTTGTCCATCCTGATTAGGATTCCGCATTTCATTTTGTCTTTGGTGAATGCTTTCACTGCGAACGAGCCTACAAGCAGTTCCAGGCAATTGTTGTGGAGGTTTAGTTCCTCCTGTGACCACCCCGTCCCCCATGTTTCTAGCTGTCCCCATCTCATCTTGCTCCCCAGCTTACTCTGCTGGCGTCTGACTCTATGATCAGCTCTGGTGTGTCCCCATAGATGGCTTGTCCATTCCAGGCTTCCATGTTGTGGAGCCACCATTGGGGCTCTGACTTCGCTTATGAGTCCAGTGGAACCAGATCGTGATATCTTAAGCCCTCTTGAAGATGGCCGATTTTTAGTCCTTGAAGGGCTCTGCAGTGCATGGGTCCCAGGAAAATAACTAGTATAGATGCTGCTAGGAGCCTGATTATTCTTGCTAGAGCTCAGAGCAATATTAAGTTCTTGGTTAGGGTAGTCCTGAGCTCTCTCTTTATTGCTCTTACCTTGTGATTTGGCAATTTTTAGTGTTCCTTTTGTGGTGTAGACAATGAACCCTAGGAATCCTAGGCGATGTTTGGGAGCAAGCTTTGATTTCTCCCGGTTTATTAGGAACCCCAACAAACTGAGGAGTTCGGAGGCCCATTGTGTCAGCCTGCCCATTGGTTGTCTGTCTTCTGCTAGTATTAAGATGTCATCTAGGTATACGATCATTCGGATGCCTCTCTCCCTCATGATCACTGCTATCACCCTCATAATCTTTGTAAAAGACCATGGTGCTAAGGCTAAGGCTAGCCCGAATAGAAGGCATTAGAATTGGTATGTCTGCCCATTCCAGAGGAAGTCCAAGTATCTCCTGTGCTTGTTGGATATCGGGATTGTTAGGTAGACATCCCTCAGATCTAATCTCACTAACCAATCTCTCTTGTGGAGGATGTCTCTGACAAGTTGCACTGCTTCCATCTTGAAGTGTCTGTATATTAGCCAGCTGTTCAGCTCCTTCAAGATTATCTCAGGAGGCGAACCTTTTCTTTTATGTGCACTAGGAACATGTTGCTTATGAAGATGTGTTCTGAGGTGCTGCGTTTGATCGCTCCTTTCATCTAACATCTCTAGCTCCTTGTCTAGCAGAGTTCTCTCCTCGTGCGCTGCTACAAAATATTTCGACCGTGTGTGCTGTACTGCTATTGTGCAGAACTCTATGCGGAAACCTGTTACTGCTTGTAACAGCGAAGCAACGCTTGAAAGCATTTGTCAATTTTTGCCCACGGGGAGTAGGGTGTCAAATCTCCCACCTGTTGGCATGGTTGGGTGCCGGTAGTGGCCGCATCCCCCGCGTTCTCTGTAGCTGCGTCGCAAGATGGGAAGAAAGCATCTTGTTGCGGGGATTCCCAGTAGTGTGTTCTGGGGTTGTGAGGTCTTCTCTGTGCCTGAAAGTGATCAGTTGCACGACCTTTGATGCGGCCCGAGCCGCCAAAAACTCTTGTTCGGAATATTTTCTTGATGGATGATTGGGTGTTTTCCCGAGCGCTGTGTAGGTGCCCAAAAACCTCCCCATCTCTTTGACGAATGCTTCACCAAAAAGAGGGCTTTGTGTGGGTTCTCCTGCTTCATAGGAGGCTAGATCTCGTAGCTATGAGTCCACCTTTAGAAAGAAGCTTCTTCTCCTCTCGGATGATAGGGCACAAATTGCGTTACCTCGCAGGCACACCGCTCTTTGTGCCCAATTGGCTAGGATCTCAGGATCCACCTGAACTCTGGTGTCCCTGGCCCTTTCTGCTAAGTCCATGATATTAGCTATGTGTCTGGACAAGTCTAGGACTTTCTCCTGGCATCCTCTCCAGGCTCACTCCATTCCCTTTCTCAAATCTCTGGCTGCTTTTGAGATGAACGTAGTAATATTCGGGTCTAACTCCGGGGTCTGTGCCACTTTTCCTGGCAACTCTGTTCTGGGACATTCAGAGCACATTCATAGCCTTACTTCCTTCTCAATGGGTTTGTGCAGCCTTTGCGCCCTTTCTGCCATCACTCTCGTGGTGGGCGCCAGCTCTTTGGTCTTCGGTGCACTATTGACTATGGGTCAAACATGTCTGTTAACTCTTTAGGCTCCTCTAAATGTTTCTCTTTGTGCTTCCCTTTTCCTCCTTTGTACTTTTGGAAAGCTTTAGAATCTGAATCCTTGGATTCCAATGAGGAGACATCATCCCCTGTGTTTTTCGACCCTTGGGAAGGTTATAGGAGGCTTGGCATGGTCGATTTCAATAGGAAAGCATCGTTCAGCTTTTGGAATGCATCGACAGCCTCAGGAGTCCTTTTCTTAGCCTCCTTGCTAGGACCCTGGGGAGTCAGTGAGGATTTAAGCTAGCGGGTCTGTTCTCTCCCCTTTTTTGCCACCCTGCTGGTGGGTTGTTCGGAGGACGTTCTGGTTGTGTTTTTAGAGATTGTCTTCTTAAGCCCATCCTCAATGAGGTATTCTAGGTTGTCAAGTCTATCCTGGAGTGGGCGTACCCCTTATGCTACTGCATCTGTTAGAGAGTCTCCTAGAACTCTCTTAAAGCTGAGATTGAGATCTAAATCCTCTTCCTCAGAAAACACTCCTTCAGAAAGCCCTTGTTCCTGGCTTCCTACACTCCCCTCCTCTGATTCCATTTTGATGGTGTGCCTGTGTGCCTAGATGGTGCAGGCTGAATGGCACGTCCCCTGGGTGTTGTGGGGGTTTATTGGGGTCTGAAGCTCTAAGGATAAGCAGTGCTTATGCTATCTTTTTCTCACAGCCCTTCCTCTAGCTGTGCAGCTGTATGTGGCTAGAAAGTGCCAATCTCTGGTCTTTAACATCTGAGGGCTGATGTCAAATTTTTTGCAGCTCCACTGTGCTGGTAATTATGCCTCGTTAGAACCTCTGTGACCGTTGGCATTGATTGCGGTTGCTCACCGGCAAAATCAGAGGAAAGGCCCTACATGCGGGCTGGGTGCTCCATGCATAAGCGCAGTCACCCGCAGTTAGTGCGATGTTCCGGAATGCTCAAGGCAGTCCGGAGCACACATAGCCCTTATGAAGTACTTTCCTCATGTAATGTCATTCGGAGCTCAGCCGAAGCCCCGGGCGCGATATAGAGACTTGCAGGCTAGGCTGCGCTCTGGTTCTGTTGTGCCTCGCTGCGCGCGTGCATGCTTAACAGAAAGCAGCAAGTGGGGAAGTTATATATAAATGAAAGAAATTAAATCAATGTACGCACGTGGTCGTAACAGCCGCGCTTGCATTTGCAGAGCGTTATTGCTCTAATCATTTGTTATAGAGAGTGTTATAGAGAGAGTATATAGTGAGAGTATATAACCAAGGTACTTAACTCTGTGTAGAGCAGAAAAGGAAGAGGAAGGGACCTAGACAGGCAGTGACACATGGGCCTCAGTATGGCATAAGGACTCCCAAAGACACTGGGATTCATGGGAAATGGAGTTTGGTTATGTTTTCCTTAAAGAAAATAGAATAAAAAATTTAATATATGTATTTACTGAAAATGGATACAAAGATTTGAATCTACTGACGAGTGAATTAAAAAAAAGTAAGCATAATACTCGTCTCCAGTCTTGAAATAGAATTAGCAGCAAGAGATCCACAAGCAACGAGGGGGGAAACAGTGGGGAGCAGATCACTGATTCTCAGGTAAGGTGGGGAGTGGAGGGTGCGTGGACCTAGTTGTAAGGGAATTCCTTAGTGAATGCTTAAATAAGGCATTTTGGAAGCACTTTTTTTCAGTAGTCAGTGCTGAAGGAATGCCTCCCATTTTGGCTGGTGAAAATACAGGGTTAAATAAACTGCCAAGTGTAAACCAGATTCGCTTCCTTGGCAACTGTAGTATGGAAATTGCAGTACTGGAGGGATATATTTCTTACTTCTCTTTGAGAAACCATGTCAGAGCAGATTGGCTCAGCAGGATTTGGCCACCGTCTGACGCCCTTTCATTTCACAAGTATTGAAGAAATTGTACAGGTTTCTACCAGCACATTGCTCTGTTTTGGTTACAAAAACATAAAATCTGTTCTCATTTTAATGAAGAGGCAAGAAGACAAAAAAGCAGCTCGTGTTGCATAAAACCTTGCTTTGGGCCCTTAATAGAATAGTAGTGCAAAAAATGGTACAAGATCAATGTTGGCGAAAGAGAACATTGTGAGATTGTGTGCTGCATGTCAGGAAAGACATGCATTGTGAGAGGTCAAACAGCAGCACAATCAGCATGATGTAACAATTGTATAAACACATTGAAGTTATTTGTGCGTGGATGCAAAAAACACACATTATATTTTCAAAATTCTTGATGACTCATGATAATTGTTGCATTACGGAATCATGGCTGACTGATGCCTCTAATCCTGTTTTACCAGATATAGCTCTCGCCTATTATAAATGTATTATGGAAAGTTGCCAATCAAAAGGTGGTGATAGCGCCTTTATCCACCATGAAAATATTATCTGTCAGAAGATGGTTTTACCATTCATAGGGCCTCATTACGAGTTGGGCGCAAAGGGATATCGGGCACTGGTAAGGACACTGGTGCCAGTAATCCCTTTTGTGCCCTATTCCGAGTTCCCTTAGCGGGTCCCTTCCTTAACGCCTGGTTTTACCAGGCGTTAAGGACAAGACCTGTTAAGGGACTTTAGAGCTAATAACGGTACCGCAATTTGTGGTACCGTTATTAGTGCTTTCCTATTGAGCCCTATGGGGGCTCAAATGGGAATGGTAAATGGCTTTTTCAATGGGGATTTACCGGTCCCGCAAATGTCGGAATAGACCGGTAAGTCCCCATTGAACGAGGGCGGACTCGGTACCGGTATTGGAGGTAGTCATGGCGCTAATAGGGCCATGATTACCTCCATACTCGGCATGAGGCCCATAGTCTCACTTGAAACCTTATTGGTAGTATAGGGCCTGCAGGAAGGTCTTACCCAGACGTTCCTCTTGATCATGAGGCACATCTGGGCCTACTAGAGTAACTTCTTTCTAAATCTGCTTGTCTTACCATTTTAGGTGATTTTAATGTGTGTATTGGCTAATTCAATTCTGGGACAAGACAAACGTGGAAGGATTAAAAGCTTTGGGGCTAACCACAATGCTGTATGAATCCACTCATGCTCATCGTCATACCCTGGAGCAGATATTTCATCCCAGACCACTGAGTTGGCAGAGAAAGACTCAATGTAAATATTGACAATTTTCAATTGTGAGTTGACTGCTGCACTTGATCAACTTGCACCAAGACCAGTGACTCAAATTCCTATAAAAACATTTGCATAAATGGTTTACTAAAGTCAAGTGCTGAAGTCATCACTTTGTAAATTGGAGCATAATTGTTTGTTTGTTTGTTTGTTTGTTTATTTGGTAATGCGCACCAAACCTGTAGGTAGCCGGGCGCAGCAGATAGGAATACTTAAAGCTTAGTTACACAACACGGAATCAGTAGAGTACAGGCAAGGGAAATACAATTCAATAGGTTACAGTAGGGTGTACGATCAGTTACATAGATGCATGTAAAACATGTAATAATGATACAGTGTAAAAGGCATATCCATGAGCAGGTGAATAGGAAGTCTTACCGGTGTTCATATATGATTGGATTGTAGCCAGTTTAAGAAATTTCGTTTAAAGCTAAGATAGGATTGATCAGTCCTGAGGTTTAGGGGTAGAGCATTCCACTGTTGTGCAGCTTTCACTTGGAAACTTCCTCCTCCTGATTTGGTTAACTCTGGGTATCTCAATGCAATGAGAGGCGGCTGAACTGGTTGGGCGAGTCAAGGTTTTTCTAATTATTCTTTCTGTAAAATAGGCGGGAGCGGAATTGTTTAGGCATTTGAGGGTAAGATAAATGGTTTTAAGTAAGATCCTATCACTTATTTTTAGCCAATGGTGGTTTCTTCTGACTTTTGAGATATGTTCTCTGTTGATGAAGCTAAGGGCAGTTCTCAAGGCATTATTTTTAAGTATTTGTAATTTGTTGATGATGTATTTATTGGCTCCTAGATACAGAGCTTTGCAATACTCTAACTTTGATAGTATTAGAGCATTAGCGAGGGTAATGCAGCTTGCTTCCGATAGGTATGGTCGACAGGCCCTAATGATTTTACCTGTGTAGGCCGTAGAGGAAGCTAAGGAATTGACCTGTTTTCTTAATGATAAGGTGGAGTCGAGGTAAAAACCTAGAGTTTTTACCTTATTTACTGTTTTTATTATATTGCCATCTATATTGAATGAGGCATAGTTGGGACTAAGTTTTTTTAAATTGGCTGCAGAGCCAAGGATCAGGATTTGTGTTTTGTCGTCATTTAGGCAGAGGCCATGGGATGCCATCCATGCCTGAATGAGGAGGTATATTACATTCACCAAGGCCGTGTCCTTATCAAAATTGCTCGAAAAGGGAATGAGGATCTGGGTGTCACCTGCATAATTAGTGTCAGTGACACCTAGTCTTTTCAATTTATCAAAAAGGGGCTTGGTGAATATATTATGCATAGTGGGCGAGAGGCAAGATCCCTGTGGGATGCCACAGGAAGTCTGAATCGGGTCGGCCAAAGCCAATGGGGAGAAAAAACTCATTGTTCTATTTGCCAAAAAGGACTGGACCCAGGCTATTGCATCACTTGAGAAATGGGCCACCGATGCTAAGTGTTTGCACAGAACTGCATGGTCCAACAGGTCAAAGGCTGCTGACAAGTCAGGGAGGAGTAGCATGGCAGTTTTGCCTTTGTCCTTGAGCTCATCCATTTGGGTCTTTAGGTCAATTAACGTTGTTTCTGTACCGTATTGTGGTCTGAAACCGGATTGGCGCGATCCTAGTAGGTGGTTAGCTTCGAGGTAGTCCTGAGTTTGTAGGTAAGCTACTCTGTCGATTATTTTAAGAAGGAAGGGGGCTGTGGTGATTGGTCTGTAGTTGGTGGGGATGGATGGGTCAAGAGTCTGTTTCTTGAGGAGTGGTATAACCCAAGGTTCTTTTAGGCTTTTTGTGGACCGTGTTAGTTTTGAAGGAGGCATTAATTAGTTTTTAAATAAATGGTGCTAGGTCTCTTGCCACATTTTTGACTATTCTGACAGTTGGATGGCTTTAGGAAAAGGATGATTTTCTCTGTTTCCAGCATGGAGACTTTGGTGAAGCTGAATGGTACTGGCAAGTTCAGTCTTTCAGTAGGAATGGGCGCTTGTGGCTCCTTAAGAGGCAGTGAGGCTTTTTTGCTAGCAATTTTTGATTGAAGGGTTGTTATTTTGCTCAATAGGGCATTCTGGATGCTGGTGCACCATTGTTTGTCCTTGGGAGCGTTGTCCAGAGGGGGCATGGGGGATTCTAGTTCCCAGAGGATCACAAAGAGTCCCTTGGTGTTGGAGCTGGCTTTAGAGATTCTCTCTTTGAATGTGTCTTTTTTGGTGCAAATTATTTCTTTCTTGTATCCATTAGCCAGTTGGGTTTACAGTGCCAATGCCAAGACTTTAAGGGTCTCATTAATAGTGGCACAGGTGTAAGTCCACATTTCTTATTAGTCCACAGGACTCAATTGGGCATTTTCAGCGGAATTACTGCAGCGGAAATTCTGCTGCAGTAATTCTGCCAAAAATGGCCAGAAAGTTGGGGGATTGACCTCCATCTCAGAGCTGTAGGTGAATCCTCCAACTTTCCACCCACCTCATAGTTGGGTACTGCAGTAATGCGGCAGTACATGTTAATACCACTGCATTTAAACCACACCACGCAATTCGTAATGAGGCCCATAATATGCTGCACTACAGGGTTACATGTTTGTGATTCTCAGTAGCTATAAGGGCCACATTACAAGTTTGGCATAAAAGCAGCAGATATTCTGTCAATTTAGTTCCCAAATTTGTTGCTGTTGCAACCACTAGGTCCTGTGGCATTACCACACGATTACGAGAAGACATATGGCAGTGTGAATCCCCATTTTTGGAGAACATAGGAATCCATTGGGATTTTTGCTGAAATTACCATGAGCGGTACTACTACACAGTAAATCCTCCAATTTCTGGAGGTAAAGGAGACAATTCACCTCAAGCTTTTCTTTTTCCTACTGAGGCAGCCTTCTAAACACACTCAACAATCCCACGCCCCCTCTCTCTAACCCCACCCCCATCCACCTCACTCCCACTCTCTCTCCCCCGCCCATGCCATCCACCTCCATTACGTGTGCTGGTTGGCTTTTGTTTGGACTATTTTGGGTTACTTTTGACAGGTCCTTCCCAGAGATGCTTTGTTCTTCATGTTTTTACCCCATCCAACTACCAAAAGCCCCTCAACCCACTCACACTATCCCCACCCACCCAACCACCACTACCCACCCAACACCCACCCATTCACCCTATCCCATTCCGCTATACTCCGACCCACCTAATTCCCACCCTCAACCAGCTAATTCCCACTCTCTCTATCCCTACCCACCCTAAATCCAACCTGTCTGCAACCACACACCCACCCTACCTGCATGCTCTATCAACATCCACCCACCCTACCCCCACTCTCGCTACAAACCACCCACTCTCCATATACCCACCACCCAAACTAACCCACTCTACCAGACCCACCTACCCTACCCCCACTCTCTGTATCCCTAACCACCCTACCCCCACTCTCTCCACCCCCACACTACCCCACCCTTTCTAGCCCCACCTCTCGAATCCCCGCCCTATCTACCCTTACCCACCCAACCCCATACTCTCTACCCCCACCAACCCCCCTTACACCCACCCTGTCAACCAAAACCTTTAACGATCCATCGGGGTGAAATGTGTTCCCAGTAGCCACCTGGTTACTAGGATCCTGTCATACTTTAGTGTTGGGAGCCTCCTCCCAAGACTAATGTACACAAGGGGGCTGGACGGCGCATCTAGGCGCTATTGTCCAGCACCTCCTGAAATGCTCAGGTTATTATCAAGAATAAGGTGATCTGAGCAGTTCGGCAATTAACGCAAAAGAAAGGAGCGCTTTTGTAACGCTCACCTTACTCCCACGGAGGCGCTGGCCTGGTTCGCGCTGCTGTGACCTCTTCTAAGGTGATGCACAGGGTTCGGAAGACGGACTGGACCGGGCCCCCAAATCTGGCTTGTCTGGCTCGCAGAAGTATCCTTCTGTAGGCGAAAATAGGGGATTAACTGTCTGCGGGGTAATGCAATCAGCCTCCCACTTTCCCCTCTCACCCTCCTTGAAACCCTTCTGTGATTCCTCGTAGCGTCTCACCTTAGGGTCTGGAAGGACGAGCTCTCCATCCTACTTCTGATGCAGGGGCGCGTTGGTATCCAGTTACTTCACTGGATTTTTGGATTGGTGAGAACCAAACTTGCTTGGCTTCCAGGTAAGTTTTTTGATAAGAGGTTCCCCTTGTGTCCATGCATTAATGTACTAATGCTAGTGTATTTTTCCCCATAGGGGCCGGGGTACGGAATGCCGGGGAACAGGCACCGACCCGAGATGAGAGGTGAAATCCTTGTAGAAATCAGGTAAGTCTTTAATGAGCGTTTTTTGGTAATGTCTTTTCATTCGCTCATTAACGCTGATGTCTTTTTTTTCCCCTTAGGGGCCGGGGTCCGGAAATGCCGGGATGCGGCGCGGACCCGAAATGAAGAGGGAATGAATCAACAGGTAAGTCTTAACATGATGATTTAGCTTTCCTTATTCCCTTCTCTCTCTCACCTTTTGTTCTGGTGTTCTTCTCCCTAGGCGCTGGGGCGTGACTGCGAATCCGGATGATCACTGCTGAACATGGAGGTGCCCAGTAAAGGTGAGTGGAATGCGGCGCTGCAGCAATCGACGCGATGAGCTTTTAAATAAAAGTCTTCCTTTTCAGGATTGTCGGCGAGATGTCTCCGGGATGCGGATTTAGCAGGTAAGGACTTTTCCTTCTTCTGTTCTCTTCTTCTCTTCCTTTGCAGGTGATCCAGGATGCTGGCAGGCGTGGTAGAAGTCAGGATGCAGGAGCAGACACGGTGAGCGTCCAGCTGCTAGATGCAGAACAACGCGAAGCACGTGTGGCTGTTCGGGTGGGGTTTAAATAGCCTTGGAAGAAGTTCCAGGTATGTATCCTTCCTCCAATCAGGTATGTATCATTCCCCGACCACACCCGGATGGTAAATTAGTCCCACAGGTAAAGTAGTTCCTTTCAGGCCTTAAGGAGTCCGGGATCCTGCAGCATGGTCTGCATCAGGTAAGTGCACCCAAGCACATCCATAATGAGCCTGGCACCTATGGCGCCAGGACTGATGTCTTTTATGAGCCTGGCGCCATAGGCGCCAGGACACTGTCCAAAGGACCCCTATATGGGGTTGCTGGGTCCTTCCTTGGGGACTGGATGTCCGCTTTCGGGGACGCAGGGCTTGAACCGGCTCCCGGGAGTGGGCATCATGACAGCCTTCTCTGTGCTCCTTGCATTCACGCTCATTTCTTTACTCTGGCTCTATGAATCTGATTAAGGATAATTTCCCCTTCTTCCAAGAGTAAGAGAACACTTCTAGGAATGGCTAGGAATTCCTCTGGTGCGTATATTCTTTCTTTTGGATCGATTCATGTTTAGTTATTAAAGGTTTGCATATGGAGTGTATGTCATTCACCCAAGCAGTCAATTCAGACATTTAAAATTCTATTTGCAGGTTGTATTTTCCATGTCATTGAAATATTTCTACACCTCAAGCACCCGCTTGTCTGAAGCTGAAAACATTTGGGAGAGTTCCACTAAACTGGTTTAAATTTGTCTGATGTCAATAAGCACATTCTGAAAGTCTAATTTGGAGCAGGACCACCTAGGAGTGGATCTGGTGTGGGCTCGCTGTGAACCAGAGCAGTTGACAAAAGGTCTTGTTTTTCTAGTCTCTCTCTAGAAAACATAATATTTAAAATGTACCCACTTTTAGTTCCCTTTTTCTGCTTAAACATGATTCAAGGATGAGGTTGACACTAAATACAGAGCAGAGTCCTACAGCATCGGATTATGTATGTCAATGTAGCTCTGAGTGTTCAGATTGGAGCTGTCCTTACATCTGGTTACAATTTAATGACATTTGGATTACCAGTCCTTAAGTGGATTGACAATTGTAACATGATGGTGACTACAACGATGTAGTGAGTAGCACAATGCTGCCCAGGAGGCGCAGTCTGCAGTTGAATGTAATAAGGGAGAGTCGAATGGCAGGAGACCCAATCTCCACAAATTGCTAGAATATACAGTTTATTGTGATATAATCCAATATTTGGACTTTATACATTGTAACATTCTTAATATAGAAAATACGATAGACAAGAATGCAATTATACACAAATACCAGTAAAAATACAGATACAAATTAAGATAAGAATACAGTACAGTATGGTACAGCACCACAACATAGACATTTATCACACTATATCATATAGTTCTGTGGTGCTAAACTCTTACCGGCGCTTAGTGGGTGGTTAGTTCAACAAACGAATAGAGCGATAAAAATGGAAATGCAGAATAATTTAATCATTTAAATATGACCAAAGTATGGCTAATGTGTGATGCACGTCTGGACTTTTCCATTCAATTATCAAATATAGTCCACTTCCAGGTGCTGCCAAATACTTCAGGCATTTCAATTCAAATCATTAATCAGATTCATAAAGAAAAGAAAAAGAAGGCTCAGAAAAGAAAGAGGGGGGATAAGTGAAATCTCAAACACTACAGTGTAATTTAATTAATCAGGCATTAATACAATAACCAGCTGCCAGACTCTAAATAAGGCAAGCTGGACTGAAATAGAATGAGAATTCAAACATTAGTAGCCGGCACACTGCGTCCACGGGAAACACTAAACGTGGATTGGCTCATTTCCGAGCCATAACACAGTCTAATCCTGTGGATGCATTAACGTCGTGCGCGTGGCGGGTACACTTTTTTTTCTAGGCAGCCTTAGAAAGTGAGAAGGGACTACACGTAGCCCCTTCTCCCTTTTCCAAGATGGCCTTTTTTATTATCATTTTTTCCCATTCATTAGTACGGAGCAAGTTTGCCCAAAATGGCACCCTGTTGCTCCGTACTAATAAAGCAGTATGCGCGTTCTAGTGTTCCTAGAACCAACATGTACTGCGAGGAAACCTTTTCAAATGGCAAAAGAAATGCGCTTGAAAATGTTTTGTCACCCATTAGTGTTCCGGGCTGCAAACTCGAGAAAACTAATATCCCGAGCCTGCAGACCCACCAATACTAATGGCAATAACCGCCTTGCTGGTGGGTCATTACTGCCTTATAGTAATGTCCCGGGGCCACCGTTAAGGCCCTCGCTACACTCTGGCCTGTACCTTCACCCCCTGGGGGCATTACCATAGGCGGTATTGGCCCCCCGGCTCAGCGGTTATTGACACAATAATACCAAAAAAGAGTCTGGGCCTCATTACGAGGTTGGAGGTAGTCATGGCGCTATTAGTGCCATGACTACCTCCAATACCGGAACCGTGTTTGATCCCTTTCAATGGGGATTTACCGGTTTATTCCGACCTTTGCGGGACCGGTAAGTCCTCATTGAAAAAGCCATTCCCCATTCCCATTTCAGCCCCAATAGGGCTCAATGGGAAGGAGGAAGGTGCTAATAACGGTACCGCAAATTGCGGTACCGTTATTAGCTCTGAAGTCCCTTAACGGGTCCCTTCCATAACGCCTGGTAAAAACCAGGCATTAAGGAAGGGAACCGCTAAGGGACCTCATAGTAGGGCGGTAAGGGATTACTGGCACCGGTGCCCTTACCGATGCCAGTAATCCCTTACCGCCCACCTCGTAATGAGGCCCTCAGTTATAATTGCCTCATATGAATGAACCAGGCTGCCCAATATGCACACATACAAAGGCCCCAATTCCATACATTGAGTAAGTTCAAGGAGTACCTTCAAGTGGGAGCCCAACACCACCATTACTGGCAGTTGATCAATGCGTAACTTAAAAATGAACTAAAAGGATAAGTGACATCTTGAGATCAAGGTGAAGAAACTTATGCCACAGATCTGATGAAGATACTTAGTTAGTTTAAACGTGTACAGATGCAATGAAACACAATCAGCAAAGCAATCATGAAGCTAGCCACATGCTTTTGAATAGTTAGACCACGGCAAGTGCCAACATATACATATATCTAGATACATATGGACAAGTAAAGGATGGATGCTTCCACTATGCATATAAGTAGTACTGAACAAGGCAACAAAGCCTCATTTCAGTGTCTCAGTTAAGAAAAGCAATTGAATTAAACATAATAAAAGTTCAGCTAAGGAGTTGACTGAGCCAAGAAAGCCAGGGTCTTATCAAACTGGAATCGGCTGACATTGGATACAATTAACGTGAAAGAACAGAGGCTCCGGTTCAGTGTGGTCAAGCAAAAACAAAAGATGTCAGAGGACTATTGGAGAATAAAATCAAATACATGAAAAGCTTGATTTTATGGTGTCCAGTCACGTGGTAAAGGGAAGTTGGACAGGCAAGATGGTCACACCTACGCACGAAGGCAAGCTGGTGTCCAGACTCCCTAAAAATTCTCAGAACACAGGACAGACTCAAGGGCAAACTTCAAACACTAATTGACACTGGACCATTGAGGTGATGATGGATGATATGCTAATTGGTGGTAAACTGGTGTTAAGACAAGCTCACCCGCACATGGTTGTTCAGTCTGCATGCTGCTAGGACGTAGGTGGAAAAGTATAGACAGGGGTTAGGAGCTAACCAATTGTAGGGGACCATGTAGTTGGGGGTCCTATAGCTTGTGTAGCCAATGGGATGTCGTACATTTAGTGACGTTCATGGTGGCCATTTTAAGGGGAGGGCTTAGTTGCCCCACCTGATGTTAATTATCCCACCACCTTCTTTAGTTATTCCATACAGATATAGAGCTTATACTTAGAACTTTACTTAGACCCAATCACGCCCTCTGTTAGGTTTTTGTAGTTTGCCACGTAGGATGACGTTGGTAATGAAGCAGGTCAAAACATCAATGATGACCAATTGTGGGTATAAAAGCCAAGTTTTTTATGAAATAAGTAGTCAGAGGATTAAGCGATTGCTGATCTTTATTCTACTCCCTGTTTTAGATACTTGACATTAAAACAGACAAACTTTGCCAAGCTATTTGTGTCATCTTGATTATTGATGTATGAATAAAATCTGCATCCCCATCCATCTCCAGGGTATCGCTACTTATCTTAAAGGGCTGTCTGAGAGAACACCCAGCTGAATCTTCACCCACTTCTCGACAAACCATATTTATTAAAGATCAGGGTGATGGGACTACTAGACCAGTTGTGCTGCAGGAGGCCCTGGATAAATGGATATGCCCCAGCAGCATGACTCCAATGAATTTGGTATCAAACTTGACTCAAATTGCTACTAACTATAAGGTTTCTGATACTAATTTACCAGATGAAGCAAGGTTTGTTTCCTAACCTATCATTACAGCATTACAGCTTCAACTTATACAGCACCCAGAATCGTTGCCCCTTCCGTTTTTAATCCTCTGGTGTCTTTGGATTACTTATCAGGAGACCTGAATTGCTCCTGTGAGCCCAATGTTGCTTCATTATTGGGAAAATTGGTGAAGTTGTAAGAACTTTTGCCAAAAGTTGACAACCCTTTTCTCAATCTTACTTTTCTTTTAGCAATGTGGAAAACTATTCCCTGGCTCTCTTCTTTCAGTAGTGATGCCTTATTGCATTCTGAGCTTCCTAAATGGGATAGCCCCTCTAATTGGGTTTTAATTGAATTTGCCTCCTCTTGAATAGTGTCTTTGTTGTGCACTTGTGCCGGAAAACTGTCAAAATGGGGATTTAAGCTCATGCTTTGCCATAAGCAAAGAGTTATGGTACCTGACAACTTTGATTCTCATTCTTTTACTTTTATTAATAAGGCATTAAACCCCATTGTGGACCTATCTACTGGGAGGTCTGGTCTGCGGACAGCATTTGCTTTTCCCGATGATAGAACTACGGGTGGCAGAGAAATTATTTGCTGGTTTCCGGATTCTCAGGAATTGGACAATTATTGACAACATAACCAACTTGATACCATCAAGTGGGTCCGCTGGAATTCCCGTGGTTTCCTCTCCTTTTTGGTACATCTTTAGGGCATTGCATATAGACGGTTATAATATTCTACACCGCCCCCATACTAGAGGAATTAGGGGCCATCCGGTGGGTGGTCTTGCAATTGAAGCCAAGTCTGTATAAAGTTTAAAACACTTTTGTGTCGATAGTATTTCACGCTATGTTTTGTGTGCAGTCTTTAACGTTCATTGTTTTCCATCGGCCAAATCCCTGATTATCAATATTTATACCCCCACCCCCACAGAGGGACGACTGCTAAAGAGATTCAAAATACGACTAAGACTAACAATATACTTTCTAATAAGTTTGAATCCAGTCCTGGCTGTGAATATTGTTATTGCTGGCGATTTTAATGCTTCCCAATTTCTGACAGGTATCCCATAGTCTCCAGACAATTCTAATTGTGATTTGTGGTGGGAAAACAAATTGTTGATGGCTGTTGGAGACTAGGGTTGGGATAAATTTGTTAATACACATGATTTTATATGTAAGAACAATAAACATAGAAACTGGAAAATCCCACATTATTCGTGGACAAAAGGGACAAGTTTTTCCTGTCTTGACTGCATTTATTTAGACGGGAATATCTGGGAGAACTGCAGGACTTTGTTGCATTTACCACGCTTACCAATCATGCAATATTTTCCTGGACCTATAAGCTTCTATCCCCTCGAAAGGTTAAATATATAAACCATTATGTCACCTCAAATGTTCAGGGAATCGCATTATATGGAGTGGTAAAAAGAAATTCAAATATTAATCATTTTGCATATACTAATCAAATGTTCCTCCTAGGGTTGCTTGAGAGGAACCATTGGGATCTTTCTTGTCTGATGCGATTTTTGAGAAAGTTGCTGCATTTGGATTGCAGTGTCCCTTCTGATCTAATTAACAAGACTAGCCATTTTGACATCACCATACATCATGCTAAGAAGTCCTATTGTACAAAATGCACCACTATTAAGAATAATTCTATGTATGTGGCATGAGAAAAAGAAAATGATTGCACATGCTCTACACAATATAAGAATTGGCTTAGAAACACACATTTTCTGCAACTAATGCTAATTGGAAGTTCTTCTTTGGACTAAAAGTAATGATGACAAGATGTTTTGGACTATGGCCAGAAATTTTGTTAATGGGCAGTACGGGTTTCAATTAAATCTGATCAGCAAATCTATGACGCCAGGCTATTATGGACCTTTATTATGATCCTGAATGTTCACCTACTGAGGACATCTCCTACTCTCCACTTGTGCATTTCATAGCTGGTTATGGGAGGGATGACATTGCCTTCATTATCAAATCTCTTAATAGTTCACATGCTCCCGGCCCAGATTATTTGGCCAATGCTGTATTCAAAGAAAATCTCCAATTATGGGCTTTTGTTTTAGAGCAGCTTTATCACAAAATCTTAAATGATGGTTTAATCCCTGTGAGTTGGCAGATATTCATACTGATTCCTGTCTTTAAAAAGGGTTTTCGTGCCAATCCACAAGATTATAGACTCTTGGCAATGTTAGATATTAGCCAAAATATCTTTTCTACTTATTTAAAAAAAAACATTCACAATGGCGTATGGCCAAAGGATTACTTATCTTCCTTTCAGACAGGTTTCCGTAAAAGGCACAGCACTTTGCAAAATATCAGTGCCCTACACTTTATTATTTCCGCCAGTATGGGTAAAGCTAGTGGTAAACTTTATTTGTTTTTTCGTAGATTTCACCAAGGCATTTGACTCCTTTTCCCGACCGCTGCTCTTGTTAAGTGACTCCAATCAAGCACTCCCACTAAGTCAGTGCCTTGTCTGCGATTGCTCAAGGGAAGCCCTTATTTATATATTTTTATGACAAGTTATACTCTGGATGATAAACCCTTATATAACGCCCCTCTCTTTGAATCCCCCTGACCTCACTGAGCCAAGAAGTAGGTTTGTTTTGCAATTTAAAAGATTTATTGGGAAAGTAAACAAGATATATATATCACACTTTTATGAATAAATTAATAATTGATAGCACACTTATGAATATAATCTGACACTAGCACACTTATTCACAATCAATGAGGAGTTAGTATAGGAAGGATAAGGTAGCAGAAAATACTTTTATGGTTTCAAGGAAAAGCAATGAGGGAAAAATTGCAGCACAGAATAAACTTGATATGATTTCAACAAAAGATAATATGATCACTTTTTCTTTGACAATTCCCTTTCCCCCCTATGCAAGATAAGGAGATGGAAGAAAAGCACACAATTCTCAGGAATACAAATGCAATACAAATGTCCAGTTCCCCCCAGCGAGCTTAGAGGAAAACAGGTATAATTTTAAAGCAGGCAAGATCCTTTTAAATGTGGTGGCAATGAAGTGAAAAATATGCTGAAAATGCTTTTAATTCCCTCTAGCGGTTCAGGGTGACTGGGAGATACTTTAAATCAGTTTAGGTCAGCCCTACCAATGATTCAGGGATGGTTATCAGGTTGAAATGGGATTCAGTAATGGAAGCAAAAGACAGATATTTTTACACGTGGTTGAAATGAAGTAAACTGTCAATTCATGACACTTTTTTCTGAGTGCGTTGATCGCGATTACGGAGGAAAGCTTAGAATCCTAGCTTTAAAACTCGCTTCTAGCACAAACGGTTCAAGAGATACGGACGATTTAATGGAGGTAGATTCTCAAAATAAAAGTAAAGCTCAGAATGACAGATGACAGTTTTGCAGAATGGACACACGATTTCTTATGATGCAGTTCTAAATAGGTTAAAATAGTTTGAATTCGATTATTTTAAACTAAGAGATTGGTTTTGCACAGTTCTGGCTGAGTACTCACACTATGAATTTGAAATAGGCCGTCAGGGTCTGGTCAGCAGGTTTGGACTGGACTCCGGGCGGGTGGTTCTGAAGTCACAGCTCTCTGGGTCAGCTCTGCTCTGCACTTCACACCGGTCTGGTCTGGGTCTCTCTGGTTCTGGTCTCTCTGGATACAGCACTGCTTTCTGGGTCTGCTACCGGTTCTGGCAAAAGTTCTTGGCAAAGAATCCAACAGCTCGCCCGGCTGTAGAATAGTTTGGTTGGATTGCTGGATTCTGAAGGCCTGCTGAGAAGAGTTATCAGCTTGTGGGTTAGGCCTTTGCTTTAAGTTCTGTAGTCTATCTGGAGTCTAAGTTCTGGGTGTTCCTTCTAGATGTTGTGTGGTCCGTCAAAATGCTCCGCAAGAAAATGGAAAATGAAGGTCTCTACCTGGGTTTTGGTGTTCCTTTTATGTCTTTAGAAAATGGGTGTGTGCGTGGCATAACTAAGCCTGCCCCTCACAACTTATCATTGGCCAAGTTTTCCTCTCTCCATTGATTGGGGGACTGAGTTGTGAGTCACGATGAGTCAGAGTGATGCTATTTTTATGGCTGGCTGAAATCCCTCCCCTTGTCAAATTGCACACAAATCTATATTTGATCCAAATACACATTTATCTATGTACCATTTTTCTAATATTATATGTCCAGTTAACATATTTTCTGTAGCACCAAACCATCCGATCCCTGTCTTTGTAAGATGTCGTGTCCACTTCTGACAGAATTCTGCCCTTTTCATCCAGATAACGACTTCTAAAGTTTTCCAGATTTTACACAAATGTGCACAAGGAATATGGGTATCAGATGATAAGGTGTCAGATTTTTAACATACATACATTTGGAGTAACAACATATTTTCTGCTACTACCCCCCCCAGAACATACCACAGAGTCCTAACACCTCTTGAAATGCGCACAGAAAAATCACAAGAATGATATTATTTATATAATTTTGACAAGTCCGCACTATGAATTATCCATCTTTTTAAAATTGTGCTCTGGCCCAGAGGTGTGTGGTTTCCCAAAGCACATGGTGGAATTTCTGGTTTGTCCACTTCCTCCAACTCAAGTTGCTCACAGAGGCACTGCCCCTCGCAGTTACTCTCAAGAGGAAGCCATTTATGACCCCCCCTAATTTAACATTTGCCTGAGCCAAGGAAGGCTCATTGTTCTGTTTCCTTGCTCCCAGGTGCTCCTCCCCTGATTCAATCAGAGAGGTGTAACCTCCTTTTGGTGGGAACAGCAAAAGGGCAGCCAGGCCTGCAAATGCAGTGGCTGAGCAAGTTTAAACTCCTGTCGGGGGTAGTTGCCAGGCAGAATTCACTCTCTTGAAGCCAGGCTTCAGCCAAATGTCACTTTTGTTCCAGTTTTCTACATCCAAATCAAACTTACAATTTTTACACATGCAGCTAGAATGCTGATTCTAAGTTCAAAACTATGACATTTAACAGTTGCCAACTATGTGACACTCAACAGTAGGTCACTCATTTATTTTACACATTTACAGGGTAATTAATAGAAATTTGCACAAAAATGGCACACGCGGCTGGCGCACAGTGTCCCCGTGCGACACACTGTGGCAGCCGCGTGTGAAAAAATCCTTTTCATCGCACAGCGTATTCATGGATTTTAGCCTCCGAAACCAGCCGTGGCGCAGAGTGGCGCAGCGACCCTGCAGCAGCACCAGTTACGCCCCCAAGAACGCCCTTGCGCAAGGAAAAGCCTTCAAAATCCCCAAATCATCGCAAAGGGCTGCGCTAACCCTGGACCAGTTCACAGGGCTGCCAAACAGCAAACGCCAAGCGGGGAAGGTGTATTTCAGAGGTTCGCGGGAAGTTCCACACGCGATTGTCCTGGGTACGTGTACATCAGGGGTGCGTGGGAAGTAAAACACGCGATTCCATCAGGGCACGTGTATTCCAGGGGTGCGTGGGAAGTATCACACACAAAAACAGCAGGGTACGTGTATTCCAGGGGTGCGCGGGAAGTATCACACGCAAAAGCAGCAGGGTACGTGTATTTCAGGGGTGCGCGGGAAGTATCACACGCAAAAGTAGCAGGGTACGTGTATTTCAGGGGTGCGCGGGAAGTATCACACTCGATTCCATCAGGGTACGTGTATTCCAGGGGTGCGCGTAAAGTATCACACGCAAAAACAGCAGGGTACGTGTATTCCAGGGGTGCGCGGGAAGTATCACACGCAAAAGCAGCAGGGTACGTGTATTTCAGGGGTGCGCGGGAAGTATCAAATGCAAAAGCAGCAGGGTAGGTGTATTTCAGGGGTGCGCGGGAAGTATCACACGGGATTCCATCAGGGTACGTGTATTCCAGGGGTGCGCGGAAAGTATCACACACAAAAGCAGCAGGGTACGTGTATCTCAGGGGTGCGCAGGAAGTATCACACGTGATTCCATCATAGTACGTGTATTACAGGGGTGCGCGGGGAGCACCACACGTGAATTGCACGTGTGGGTCCTCCCAGGTTTTCCCTCTAAACCCTCCACGGCCCCTGCAGGTGGCCCACACCACAGGGGCCTACCCTGCACATGTCCCGCAGGCAACCCATCCACCATGGCCATGCCCCCAGCCAACCCACATGTCACCTTGCACTACTGCCCACCAACGCATGTCCCCCTGCACCCTCAGTCACCAGGGGCAGCCTCCACCAGGCCCCCACCCATGTCTACCATCACCCCCAACCCCAGCAGTGCAGGGGCAGCCTCCACCAGGCCCCCACTCATGTCTACCATCACCCCACCCCCCAGCAGTGCAGGGGCAGCCTCCACCAGGCTCCCACTCATGTCTACCATCACCCCCATCCCCCAACAGTGCAGGGGCAGCCTCCACCAGGCCCCCACTCATGTCCCCTATCACCCCCACCCCCCAGCAGTGCAGGGGCAGCCTCCACCAGGCCCCCACTCATGTCTCCCACCACCCCCACCCCCCAGCCACCAGGGTCACCCCCCCCAAGCCCCCACTCATGTCTACCATCACCCCCACCCCCCATCAGTGCAGGGGCAGTCTCCACCAGGCCCCCAATCATGTCTCCCACCACCCACACACCCCAGCCACCAGGGGCACCCTCCACCAGGCCCCCAATCATGTCTACCATCACCCCCACCCCCCAGCAGTGCAGGGGCAGCCTCCACTAGGCCCCCACTCATGTCCCCTATCACCCCCAACCCCCAGCAGTGCAGGGGCAGCCTCCACTAGGCCCCCACTCATGTCTACCATCACCCTCACCCCCCAGCAGTGCAGGGGCAGCCTCCACCAGGCCCCCACTCATGTCTCCCACCACCCCACCCCCCATCCACCAGGGGCAGCCCCCATCCACCAGGGGCAGCCTCCACCAGGCCCCCACTCATGTCTCCCATCACCCTCACCCACCAGCAGTGCAGGGGCAGCCTCCACCAGGCCCCCCTCATGTCTACCACCACCCCCACCCCCCAGCCACCAGGGGCACCCTCCACCAGGCCCCCACTCATGTCTCCCACCACCCCCACCACCCAGCAGTGCAGGGGCAGCCTCCACCAGGCCCCCACACATGTCCCCTGCACCCCCACCCCCAGCAGTGCAGGGGCAGCCTCCACCAGGCCCACACTCATGTCTCCCACCACCCCCACCCCCCAGCAGTGCAGGGGCAGCCTCCACCAGGCCCCCACTCATGTCTCCCATCACCCCCACCCATCACCCCCACCCCCCAGCAGTGCAGGGGCACCCTCCACCAGGCCCCCACACATGTCCCCCTGCACCCCCACCCCCCAGCAGTGCAGGGGCAGCCTCCAGCAGGCCCCCACTCATGTCTCCCACCACCCCCACCCCCCAGCCACCAGGGGCACCCTCCACCAGGCCCCCACTCATGTCTACCATCACCCCCACCCCCTAGCAGTGCAGGGGCAGCCTCCACCAGGCCCCCACACATGTCCCCCTGCACCCCCACCCCCCAGCAATGCAGGGGCAGCCTCCACCAGGCCCCCACTCATGTCCCCCTGCACCCCCACCCCCCAGCAGTGCAGGGGCAGCCTCCACCAGGCCCCCACTCATGTCCCCCAGCCAACATGTCACCACAATCTAGATCCCTGGCCCTTATGGTCAGCCTCCAAATGCCAAACACCCACCCGAGTATTGCATCCACCCACTTAGAAATGGCAAAAACATGATAGAACCCCAATTGCGAGTTTGGAAATGAACACATGTCCCTCACATACACCCAATGGGTGTCAGTGAATGTCAAAACCCATATCATGATATGCATGAAACCTGCTCATGCTGTTGTATGTGTATGGATGGTGCTGGCAGTTGCGATGTGGCTGTGGTATGGCTCATGTGTGCAAGTTGAAATTACATGTGTGTTGCCAATTGTGATGCCATGTCTGAGGTTTGCCAATGCCACTCATGTGCAAATGTCATGTGTGTATGTGTCCATTGTACAGTGCCCTGATGCCTGTGTTTTATTCCTCCCTGTCTGCAGCGTCAACTGATGAAGAGGGTGGAGAAGGTGCTGTGGAGCACAGCGGCGGGGATCGCACCGCCATCCGGAGACGCAAGGCCCGGCTCCCCTCCCAGGTTGTGATCTCGTCGGGGAGTGAGTCCGCTGCCGCGTCCCAGGCTGCAGCTGCCGGGGGGGGTCCAAGAGGCGGAGGTTGGAGTTGGACTCCTCGGCAGCAGAAGGGGCAGCTGGGACCCCACAGGGCCCAACTGGGGAAGATGGCACAGAGTCATCCAGGTTGGTGGGGGGTTTGGTGAAGGAGGAGGCCGTGCAAGCAACTGAGACGGGGTCTCGAGGTCGGGATTCCACTGGTGCTAGTGGTGCAGTGCAGGACCAGGGACAGGAGGCAGCACAGGTTGCCGCGGAGGTGCCTGTGTGCAATCCTGTCCCTGATCCTGTCACTGCATCATCTTGCACCAGCAGGGATGCCTACGTCCAGACCCGTTTTCAGGCAGGGGATGAGCTCACGGCAACTGGCCTTCCTCTGCCTGCGGACGTGGCTATCCGGGTCCGGGTTGAGCCTGTCCTGACTGGTGTGGCATTGCGTCAACGGGCCATGCAAGGTGACCTGCAGTCTTTTCATGAGGTGACTGCACGTCATCTCGAATGGCTCGTTGACCGCGTCGGCCTACTGGGACAGGTCACCCAGGCAGTATTCCTCCGTTTGATGGGGCTTGCTAGACCCCCTCCTCAACTGAACCCCCTATGCGCCAGTCGTCCTCCGTGCCATCTTCCCACCCATCAGTCACCTGGGTGCCCTGTGGAGCTGCCTCTGATGGTGCAGCCAGGCTGGTGGAGGAGGCATCCCTGCCACAGTCGGGAGTCGGACGTCCAGCAGGGGTGGCCACATCAATGACTGCACCCCAGCCAGCGGAGGATGTGCAGGCAGCAGGAGGCAGTGCATGGGCAGAGGCGCAGCAGCAACGTGGTGGGAGCCATGATGGCTCGAGGCAGGCATCGGCCGGAGGGCAGGAGGACCCAGGACGGAAAGTGTCTTCCGTGTGGCAGCGGTTGTACCACGCCATAGATGCGGAGCGGCAGCGGGCGGAAGAGGCACGGCTCATGATGGTCAGGGCGGAGAAATGCGGAGGGCCCTGAGGCGGGCCGAGTGCCTCGAGGCAATCCGCAGGGAGTTTTGGGGGAACATGTGGACGGCCCTGCGGACGCTCGGGGCCATGGAGGAGGAGCGCCTCCGGGACATTGAGCAGGAGTTCGATGATGCCCTGGCCCGGAACATCCCGAAGTGAGCCGTCGGACGAGCCCGCTGCCCTTGTAAATAGTTCTGTAGTTAGTGTTAGGTTTCCTTTGGTTTAGCATTTTTTTTGGACCTTTTGGACAATGGGCCACATTTTTGTATATATTTCTTTTTTTTTAGGTAGTGTTATTAGATAGGTTTCATTTCTTCGGTTGGGATCATGGACCCTGGATTGTTTATCTGTATGTAGTTGACTTTTGGATTTTCATTTTTTTTTATGATTTCCCCATGGAGCAATGGTTTTCGATTTTAATTTTCCATTGGATTTACTTTTGTTGACTGTGACTTTGGACACCTTTCGTTTGCATTATGATTTGTGGTTTTGCATTATTTCACGTACCTGCTGGTTTTTTAAAAAAAAAATTCCATTATTGTTTGTTTATTTTTGATTCAATTTATGTTGCGTTTAATACATATTTTTTCTTCAAACTTCAATGTGTAGGATCATCTCATTGGTTTCATGCATATCATGATATGGGTTTTGACATTCACTGGCACCATTTGGGTGTATGTGAGGGACATGTGTTCATTTCCAAACTCGCAATTGGGGTTCTATCATGTTTTTGCCATTTCTAAGTGGGTGGATGCAATACTCGGGTGGGTATTTGGCATTTGGAGGCTGACCATAAGGGCCAGGGATCTAGATTGTGGTGAAATGTTGGTTGGGGGACATGAGTGGGGGCCTGGTGGAGGCTGCCCCTGCACTGCTGGGGGGTGGGGGTGCAGGGGGACATGAGTGGGGGCCTGGTGGAGGCTGCCCCTGCACTGCTGGGGGTGGGGGTGGTGGGAGACATGAGTGGGGGCCTGGTGGAGGCTGCCCCTGGTGGCTGGAGGGTGGGGGTGATAGGGGACATGAGTGGGGGCCTGGTCGAGGCTGCCCCTGGTGGCTGGGGGGTGGGGGTGGTGGGAGATATGAGTGGGGGCCTTGTGGAGGCTGCCCCTGCACTGCTGGGTGGTGGGGGTGAGGGGAGACATGAGTGGGGGCCTGGTGGAGGCTGCCCAGGCACTTCTGGGGGATGGGGGTGCAGGGGGACATGTGTCGGGGCCTGGTGGAGGCTGCCCCTGCACTGCTGGAGGGTGGGGTGGTGGTAGACATGTGTGGGGGCCTGGTGGAGGCTGCCCCTGCACTGCTGGGGGGTGCAGGGGGACATGTGTGGGGGCCTGGTGGAGGCTGCCCCTGCACTGCTGGGGGGTGGGGTGGTGGGAGACATGAGTGGGGGCCTGGTGCAGGCTGTCCCTGG
The DNA here is from genome assembly GCF_040938575.1 of Ambystoma mexicanum. Lineage (NCBI taxonomy): Eukaryota > Metazoa > Chordata > Amphibia > Caudata > Ambystomatidae > Ambystoma > Ambystoma mexicanum. The sequence continues at coordinate 366,846,343 of NC_090934.1, read as the reverse complement.
TGGCTGGGGGGTGGGGGTGATAGGGGACATGAGTGGGGGCCTGGTGGAGGCTGCCCCTGCACTGCTGGGGGGCGGGGGTGATGGTAGACATGAGTGGGTGCCTAGTGGAGGGTGCCCCTGCACTGCTGGGTGCTGGGGGTGGTGGGAGACATGAGTGGGGGCCTGGTGGAGGGTGCCCCTGGTGGCTGGGGGGTGGGGGTGATGGGAGACATGAGTGGGGGCCTGGTGGAGGCTGCCCCTGCACTGCTGGGGGGTGGGGGTGGTGGGAGACATGAGTGGGGGCCTGGTGGAGTCTGCCCCTGCACTGCTGGGGGGTGGGGGTGCAGGGGGACATGTGTGGGGGCCTGGTGGAGGCTGCCCCTGCACTGCTGGGTGTGGGGGTGGTGGGAGACATGAGTGGGGGCCTGGTGGAGGGTGCCCCTGGTGGCTGGGGGGTGGGGGTGATAGGGGACATGAGTGGGGGCCTGGTGGAGGGTGCCCCTGGTGGCTGGGGGGTGGGGGTGGTGGTAGACATGAGTGGGGGCCTGGTGGAGGCTGCCCCTGCACTGCTGGGGGGTGGGGGTGATGGGAGACATGAGTGGGGCATGGTGGAGGCTGCCCCTGCACTGCTGGGGGGTGGGTGTGATAGAGGACATGAGTGGGGGCCTGGTGGAGGCTGCCCCTGCACTGCTGGGGGCTGGGGGTGGTGGGAGACATGAGTGGGGGCCTGGTGGAGGCTGCCCCTGCACTGCTGGGAGGTGGGGGTGGTGGTAGACATGAGTGGGGGCCTGGTGGAGGCTGCCCCTGCACTGCTGGGGGGTGGGGGTGATGGGAGACATGAGTTGGGGCCTGGTGGAGGCTGCCCCTGCACTGCTGGGGGGTGGGGGTGATAGGGGACATGAGTGGGGGCCTGGTGGAGGCTGCCCCTGCACTGCTGGGGGTGGGGGGGTGGGAGACATGAGTGGGGGCCTGGTGGAGGCTGCCCCTGCACTGCTGGGGGGTGGGGGTGCAGGGGGACATGAGTGGGGGCCTGGTGGAGGCTGCCCCTGCACTGCTGGGGGGTGGGGGTGATGGGAGACATGAGTGGGGGCCTGGTGGAGGCTGCCCTTGCACTGCTGGGGGGTGGGGGTGGGGGAGACATGAGTGGGGGTCTGGTGGAGGCTGCCCCTGGTGGCTGGGGGGTGGGGGTGATAGGGGATATGAGTGGGGGCCTGGTGGAGGCTGCCCCTGCACTGCTGGGGGGTGGCAGTGATTGTAGACATGAGTGGGGGCCTGGTGGAGGGTGCCCCTGCACTGCCGGGGGTGGGGGTGGTGGTAGACATGAGTGGGGGCCTGGTGGAGGGTGCCCCTGGTGGCTGGGGGGTGGGGGTGGTGGTAGACATGAGTGGGGCCTGGTGGAGGCTGCCCCTGCGCTGCTGGGGTGTGGGGGTGCAGGGGGACATGTGTGGGGGCCTGGTGGAGGGTGCCCCTGCACTGCTGGGGGGTGGGGGTGGTGGGAGACATGAGTGGGGGCCTGGTGGAGGCTGCCCCTGGTGGCTGGGGGGTGGGGGTGATAGGGGACATGAGTGGGGACCTGGTGGAGGCTGCCCCTGCACTGCTGGGGGGTGGGGGTGGTGGGAGACATCAGTGGGGGCCTGGTGGAGGCTGCCCCTGCACTGTTGGGTGGTGGGGCTGCAGGGGGACATGTGTGGGGGCCTGGTGGAGGCTGCCCCTGCACTGCTGGGGTGTGGGGGTCGTGGGAGACATGAGTGGGGGCCTGGTGGAGGCTGCCCCTGGTGGCTGGGGGGTGGGGGTGATAGGGGACATGAGTGGGGGCCTGGTGGAGGGTGCCCCTGGTGGCTGGGGGGTGGGGGTGGTGGTAGACATGAGTGGGGGCCTGGTGGAGGCTGCCCCTGGTGACTGGGGGATGGGGGTGGTGGTAGACATGAGTGGGGGCCGGGTGGAGGCTGCCCCTGCACTGCTGGGGGGTTGGTGTGATAGGGGACATGAGTGGGCGCCTGGTGGAGGCTGCCCCTGCACTGCTGGGGGCTGGGGGTGGTGGGAGACATGAGTGGGGGCCTGGTGGAGGCTGCCCCTGCACTGCTGGGGGGTGGGGGTGATGGGAGACATGAGTTGGGGCCTGGTGGAGGCTGCCCCTGCACTGCTGGGGGGTGGGGGTGATAGGGGACATGAGTGGGGGCCTGGTGGAGGCTGCCCCTGCACTGCTGGGGGTGGGGGGGGATGGGTGACATGAGTGGGGGCCTGGTGGAGGCTGCCCCTGCACTGCTGGGGGGTGGGGGTGCAGGGGAACATGAGTGGGGGCCTGGTGGAGGCTGCCCCTGCACTGCTGGGGGGTGGGGGTGATGGGAGACATGAGTGGGGGCCTGGTGGAGGCTGCCCTTGCACTGCTGGGGGGTGGGGGTGGGGGAGACATGAGTGGGGGTCTGGTGGAGGCTGCCCCTGGTGGCTGGGGGGTGGGGGTGATAGGGGATATGAGTGGGGGCCTGGTGGAGGCTGCCCCTGCACTGCTGGGGGGTGGCGGTGATTGTAGACATGAGTGGGTGTCTGGTGGAGGGTGCCCCTGCACTGCTGGGGGCTGGGGGTGGTGGGAGACATGAGTGGGGGCCTGGTGGAGGGTGCCCCTGGTGGCTGGGGGGTGGGGGTGGTGGTAGACATGAGTGCGGGCCTGGTGGAGGGTGCCCCTGGTGGCTGGGGGGTGGGGGTGGTGGTAGACATGAGTGGGGCCTGGTGGAGGCTGCCCCTGCGCTGCTGGGGTGTGGGGGTGCAGGGGGACATGTGTGGGGGCCTGGTGGAGGGTGCCCCTGCACTGCTGGGGGGTGGGGGTGGTGGGAGACATGAGTGGGGGCCTGGTGGAGGCTGCCCCTGGTGGCTGGGGGGTGGGGGTGATAGGGGACATGAGTGGGGACCTGGTGGAGGCTGCCCCTGCACTGCTGGGGGGTGGGGGTGGTGGGAGACATCAGTGGGGGCCTGGTGGAGGCTGCCCCTGCACTGTTGGGTGGTGGGGGTGCAGGGGGACATGTGTGGGGGCCTGGTGGAGGCTGCCCCTGCACTGCTGGGGGGTGGGGGTGGTGGGAGACATGAGTGGGGGCCTGGTGGAGGCTGCCCCTGGTGGCTGGGGGGTGGGGGTGATAGGGGACATGAGTGGGGGCCTGGTGGAGGCTGCTCCTGGTGGCTGGAGGGTGGGGATGGTGGGAGACATGAGTGGGGGCCTGGTGGAGGGTGCCCCTGGTGGCTGGGGGGTGGGGGTGGTGGTAGACATGAGTGGGGGCCTGGTGGAGGCTGCCCCTGGTGGCTGTGGGGTGGGGGTGGTGGTAGACATGAGTGTGGGCCTGGTGGAGGCTGCCCCTGCACTGCTGGGGGGTGGGGGTGATGGGAGACATGAGTGCGGGCATGGTGGAGGCTGCCCCTGCACTGCTGGGGGTGGGGGTGATAGGGGACATGAGTGGGGGCCTGGTGGAGGCTGCCCCTGCACTGCTGGGGGGTGGGGGTGGTGGGAGACATCAGTGGGGGCCTGGTGGAGGCTGCTCCTGCACTGCTGGGGGGTGGGGTGGTGGTCGACATGAGTGGGGGCCTGGTGGAGGCTGCCCCTGCACTGCTGGGGGGTGGGGGTGATGGGAGACATGAGTGGGGGCCTGGTGAAGGCTGCCCCTGCACTGCTGGGGGGTGGGGGCGATAGGGGACATGAGTGGGGGCCTGGTGGAGGCTGCCCCTGCACTGCTGGGGGGTGGGAGTGGTGGGAGACATGACTTGGGGCCTGGTGGAGGCTGCCCCTGCACTGCTGGGGGTTGGGGGTGCAGGGGGACATGAGTGGGGGCCTGGTGGAGGCTGCCTCTGCACTGCTGGAGGGTGGGGGTGATGGGAGAAATGAGTGGGGGCCTGGTGGAGGCTACACCTGCACTGCTGGGGGGTGGAGGTGGTGGTAGACATGAGTGGGAGCCTGGTGGAGGCTGCCCCTGCACTGCTGGGGGGTGGGGGTGATAGGGAACATGAGTGGGGGCCTGGTGGAGGCTGCCCCTGCACTGCTGGGGGGGGTGATGGTAGACATGAGTGGGTGCCTGGTGGAGGCTGCCCCTGGATGCTGGGGGGTGGGAGTGGTGGGAGACATGAGTGGTGGCCTGGTGGAGGCTGTCCCTGGATGCTGGGGGGTGGGGGTGATAGGGGACATGAGTGGGGGCCTGGTGGAGGCTGCCCCTGCACTGCTGGGTATGGGGGTGCAGGGGGACATGTGTGGGGGCCTGATGGAGGCTGCCCCTGCACTGCTGGGGGGTGGGGGTGCAGGGGGACATGTGTGGGGCCTGGTGGAGGGTGCCCCTGGATGCTGGGGGGTGGGAGTGCTGGGAGACATGTATTGGTGATCAGTAGTGCAAGGTGACATGTGGGTTGGCTGGGGGGCATGGCCATGGTGGATGGGTTGCCTGTGGGTCATGAGCAGGGGTGCAGGGTAGTCCCCTGTGGTGTGGGCTGCCTGCAGGGGCCGTGGAGGGTGTAGAGGGAACACCTGGGAGGACCCACACGGCCAAATCACGTGTAGCATTCCCCGGCACCACCTAAATACACGTACCCTGCTGAAATCGCATGTGAATCTTCCTGCGCACCTCGGAATACACGTACCCAGGCCAATCGTGTGTGGAACTTCCCGCGCACCCGAAGTACACGTACCCAGGCCAATCGCGTGTGGAACTTCCCGCGCATCCCGAAGTACACCTACCCAGGCCAATCGTGTGTGGAACTTCCCGCGCACCCCGTAGTACACGTACCCAGGACAATCGCGTGTGGGACTTCCCACGCACCCCGAAGTACACGTACCCAGGCCAATCTCGTGTGGAACTTCCCGCGTATCCCGAAGTACACGTACCCAGGCCAATCGCGTGTGGAACTTCCCACGCACCCCAAAGTACACGTACCCAGGCCAATCGCGTGTGGAACTTCCCGCGCACCCTGAAACACACGTACCCAGGCCAATCGCGTGTGGAACTTCCCGCACACCTCAAAACACACGTACCCAGGCTAATCGCGTGTTGAACTTCCCGCGCACCCCGTAGTACAAGTACCCAGGCTAATCGCGTGTGGGACTTCCCGCGCACCCCGAGGTACACGTACCCAGGCCAATCACGTGTGGAACTTCCCGCGCATCCCGAAGTACATGTACCCAGGCCAATCGCGTGTGGAACTTCCCGCGCACCCCAAAGTACACGTACCCAGGCCAATCGCGTGTGGAACTTCCCGCGCACCCTGAAACACACGTGCCCAGGCTAATCGCGTGTGGAACTTTCCGCGCACCCCGTAGTACACGTACCCAGGCTAATCGCATGTGTGACTTCCCGCACAACCCAAAGTACACGTACCCAGGCCAATCGCGTGTGGGACTTCCCATGCACCCCGAAGTACACGTACCCAGGCCAATTGCGTGTGGAACTTCCCGCACATCCCGAAGTACACGTACCCAGGCCAATCGCGTGTGGAACTTCCCGCGCACCCCGAAGTACACGGACCCAGGCCAATCGCGTGTGGAACTTCCTGCACACCCAGAAGTACACGTACCCAGGCCAATCGCGTGTGGAACTTCCTGTGCACCCCGAAACACACGTACCCAGGCTAATCGCGTGTGGAACTTCCCACGCACCCCGTAGTACACGTACCCAGGCTAATCGCGTGTGGGACTTCCCGTGCACCCCCAAGTACACGTACCCAGGCCAATCGCGTGTGGGACTTCCCGCACACCCGGGTACACACGCACATGCTATTTTTCACACAGCGGGTGTCCGTGTTTGTCGGTACCCCTTTGTACCTCATTTGTCCTAGAGGGCCACTGTATGGACCATTCATCATGGCTGTATATGGGTGCTTTTTGTTAGCGCACATTTTGGCGCACATTTTTTTCAGGCGCAGGGACGCTACCGCCTGCTTTTTGTGGCGTACTTGTTTGGCCCTGTGCGCGTCTTTGACCGTGCGCTGGTTTGCCCTATTCGATTCCATGAATACGGGTTGTAGGCGAGCATGTGGGCGTTCCGTGCACTTGCCCCCTGTACTTCCCCCGTGACGCCCATATTTTCACGCGTTGTTCCCAATTCCGAGTGTTACGCCCCGTGTTCCGCCTACTTTTGTGATGTGTGCCGCGCTATGTGTGATTTCGCAGTGGCCGTGGCGCACGCTGTTGGATGACCTGTGCGCCGGCGTGCGCAGCGCACATTTTCAGCGCACATCCAATGTTTTTCTCGCGCACGGACTTCCATGAATCGATGTGCGCTGGTTTCCCTGCGATTTTCCACTTGCACTGCGATTTTTGCACTTTTACTGCAAATCGCACGTTTTGGCACCTCTGCGCGGGAATTTTCAGCATAAATTAAATCCATGAATCGACCCCTAAGATTTTAGTGGCTTTCAGTCCAATTTAACTTAAGCTGCTGACATCCACAGCTCAGCCAGTTTCATTATGAACATTATTTTAGGCTCTTTCTTTTCCCAGATTTTGTATGCACACAAGACTTCATTCTGCCAAATGTCTGCTGGTGTTCAGTGAGATTTTTGAATATCTTGCAATGTTTGATATAGGCATTTTTAGCTTGCATTCAGAGAAACAAAGGTGATTTCAAATTGTTTTTGAGCTAACAGGCACTGCTGTTTTTCCTTTGGCACACATTCCACTCATGGCACTCCTGGCCCATCACGCTCGCACTGGTGGGTGGCAGGTTAGGCGACCATTTTGGTGTGCGCAAAAACTGCGCGGTTTTCCTGGATTCTGGCGCAATGTGGGCTTTTTCGGCCATCTTGGATTTTCTGAGCCCACAGCCCCAAATGTTGCAGCATAATAACTCGAACATGGGTCAAAACCCCTGACAAGCTCCCCCGACCCGACTGCGCTTTGATTTCGAGTCGAGGGGGAGTTGGGTGCAAAGGATGTTTTGATCCACGCGCTGGGATGTCCGCGGCATCTTCTTCCGATTCCACAGATGACAAAGTTCAGCATCTATTCCTCCATCCGGGTGGTTCGATTGGTTCTCCTCGCCTGTCCTGATGGGAGTATTGGGCGGTACCCCGGGCCCCTCGGATCTTTGCTCCCGGTCCCCAGGTCATCTTCCGTGGTCAGTCTCCAGGTTTTCTTTCTCCTAGGATGACAAAGGAAAGCGGCAATACCTATTCATAGACATTTCTCCCCCACTATTGATATAGTGGGGCGGCATATACATTTTATAAATCAATAGACATTTACATTCTTATTTTAAAAAAAAAACAAGGTATAATTAGAAGACGTTTTCATTCAAGAATCATAATATTTTAGAGACTACGGGCCTCCTTACACGGTAGGCGGTAAAAATCGCTAATTACCGGCATGGCATAATTAGCGTGTCCGCCCTCGCAAGAGGCCGCAAATTGCGTGCCATTACGAGATCACGGGCATGAGACTACCGCCATGCCGGTAATGAGCCTACCGCCATGCCGCAAAAGTCCCCAAAAAGTCCCTTAACGGCATCGTCGAAAGCACTGTTAGCACTTCCGACCTGCCGCCACATGCAAATAGCAGTCTTCGCAAATAGCGGTGACCGCCATTAGCAGTCACCGCTAATAGCGGTTACCGTAATTTTGCGGAACCGGAAATAGCGTCATTGCATCGGAACGGGAAAGAGCACGGCGGCCATCTTTAAAAACACAATCGATTGCTATCCTCCTTATCCAGGACACCTTACCAGGAACCACGTTGGAAAATACACCAAGGACACCGTTAAGATGCCCAAGGCCATTAAAAAATCGTCTGAGCGGCAACGCAAGGAGAAATTTAGCAAGGAGGAGCGCCTTATGCTCACGCAGACACTAGCAGACAATGCTCAGGTCGTCTTCAATAACGACATGCGTCGGGAGACCATTGTGAAGAAGAAGGCCATCTGGGAAGAGGTAGCCCACAAGATCAGCACGGTAGGCACTACAACCCGCACAGTCAAAGACTGCCGAAAGAGGTGGGATGACCTCCGGTTCCGTGTGCGGAACATTCCATCCGTTAACCGCAACCTGGCTACGGGCACAGGAGGAGGCAGTGAATCGCCATTCAAGCTCACTGAGTGGGAGGAGACGTGTGCATCAACTATCGGGCTGGAATCCATCGAGGGAGTTGGACAAATGGAGCATGGCGTGGCCGTTTCGTCCGATGGAGGTGAGTGTATGCATCAAACAATGCACAGTGAAGTGTAATGTTCCCCCCAATCATGTGTCCATATGAATGACGTGGATCCAGCCACAAACAGACATGCATGCATCACCACATACCCGTACAACACAGAGCCATTCATGCATGACCCACCCAACATCCCCATTACCTGCATCCACACTAAAGAGCCCTAAATGCATAGAACGGCATGACGTATTCATTAAGCTCAAGGCAGGTCGACCCATGACTGATGGTTGTCAACATTTCTCACCCTTACAGGATCACACACTGACACTGAGGAGGCACGCACTTCCACAGCTGCTCCCACATCCAGCAAAAAAGCCAGGAGGGATGCCACAGGGGACACCACCACATCCGCAAGGGCAGCCAGGACGAGTGACCATGACCACCGGGACAAAGGCAGATGGAACACCAGTTGCACACATCCACAGGCCATGCCTGCTCCCTTCGTGGCACCCACAGAAGTGTGTCTCCCAGCCGGTGAGGGCAGCATCGAGGGAATGCACTCTGCTGCCACCAGCTCAACGGGTGAAGCAGCAGCCACTGCCCCACCTTCAAATGAGGAGGAAACACCTGCCATTGATGCTGATAGCCAGAGCCCCAGACCAACAAGCCCCTTACTGGCAAGCCCGAGGTACTCTTCAGGTCCGGGTAGTCATGGAGATTCACCCACCCCTGAAGGGCTATGGAGCCCCCAGATATCCTCTCCTGATGCAAGTGCAATGGGTCCAGGTGCATCAGCCATCCCACCAGCACCCACCATGCGACATGACCTCTCGACCATCTTTCAGAGGCAGACCGAGATGAGTCGCCTAGTAGGGCAACATGTGGCAGAGACAGCCCGCCTGAGGGAGGACATTGCTACACTTGCACAGCAGACAAGGGAGGGCATGGAGGCATGCACCAACCGAATCTGCAGTGAAATGGCCCAACTGCGGCAGACCATGAACCGCATAGCAGACGCTATTGAGCGTCGGTGCCCAATCACGGTCCAGGAAGAACCAGGCCCCTCCTCGTCTGGGAGTTCAAGCCATTCTAGTCCCCTACGCCGGTCTATGCGGAACCTGCGGCGCATGGCTTCACAACCACCAGATGATGATGCAGGCACTGGCAAATAGGGCCACCAGGATTCGGGTGCCACATGTGCAATGGACACATTCACGTCATGAGACTCACATGGGAGTGTTGAGGGGGGAGGGGGGTAAGGGTGTATTTGGGTGTGTTAAGGGGGGAGGGGGGTAAGGGTGTATTTGGGTGTGTTGAGGGGGGAGGGGGTAAGGGTGTATTTGGGTGTGTTGAGGGGGAGGGGGGTAAGGGTGTATTTGGGTGTGTTGAGGGGGGAGGGGGATAAGGGTGTATTTGGGTGTGTTGAGGGGGAAGGGGGGTAAGGGTGTATTTGGGTGTGTTGAGGGGGGAGGGGGGTAAGGGTGTATTTGTGGAGTTGGGGTAATACACTTTAGTATCACATTATGTTCAATATACACTGTTCTGAGTTTGAAACCCAAGTGTGGTCTCCATTATTGTGTATGTGTCATTCATTGTGGACAGGGTCCTTTGTGGGCCTCGAAACATGCACCAGGGCAACAATTCCCATCTACGTCCATGCTATTTCACCTTGGTGCATGATGAGATTCCAGAATCAGATGCTGATGCACATTGTGTGCCTCCTTGGCACTGCCTCTTTCATGTCCTGCCGGGGAATTCCACTCGCACTCATCCCCAGCCACATCATACTCTTCTGGTGGTTGCATGTCAATTTCAAGTGGCATAGGCACATTCCATAATATGCACATTTTGTGATGCTCTACACATGCCATGGTTGTCTTTGCCACTTTGACACAGCCGTACAGGAGTGCCACACCCAGGCCGCTTAGGCAGCGGAGCACTGTCATTGGAAGGATGTACAATATTGTTGTCCTCTTCCTGATGGTTCTGTGGGTTCCATACAGGGGTTAGGAGCCACCTCCTCAGTGGATAGCTGTCATCGCCTGTATGGTGTGAGGAATGAGTACCTGTTACGGCTCACCTCTGGTGCTGGCTGTTGTTGTTGGTGCTGCACTGCTATCATGTACTACAGCCCATCATGTCATGCTGCTGCTATTGGGACCATCCTGGTGTTGGAAATGGGTTGTGGTGTGCTCTTTTGTGCTGCCTGTCTCCATTGCATACACCTGTACTGATTATGTTCACCTGTGGCAGATGGGTACACTGCTCAGGTCTCTTAAAGGGTGCTTTTCAATGCCGTTATTCGCGCCATGCCGGTAAGGGGTTTTTAGGTGTTTTCCATGCCGCTAATGCCATGTCCGCATGGCTTGTGATGCCCTGGTATTAGCGCCATGGCGCTAATTCCGGCATGGAGGTCGCGCGCACGCGGACTTGCCGCTATTAGTGGCACCACAATTAACAGGTGTGCTAATAGCGGTGGGTCCAGCTCGTGATTGGCTTTGGAAATTACTGGTACCGGTAATTCATTACCAGTACTGGTATTCCCTTACCGCACAACGTGTAATGAGGCTCTATATGTGGGATGTTTTAGGGTTGGAACTGAATTACTCTGGAGCGGCCCCCTCTGGTATTGCAGAGGACTCCTCCAGTTGCTGCAGAGTGTTCCTGGGATGGCAACACTTTAACTGATTTATATGGACCCACTTGTCTTCCCCTTCCGCCAAACTACCTTTGGGGAGGCAGATTTTGTAGGCAACTGGGGAGATCTTATCTACAATTTCAAACGGTCCCTTCCATGTAGGCAAACATTTTCGCTGTTTGGCCTGGTTTCTTTGGAAATTGTATAGATAGACCCGGTCTCCCACATTGTATTCTTTCCGGGTGGTCTTCAAATCATAATGGGTCTTCATGCTATCAGCTGATCTTTCTAGATTCCGCTGAGCATAGGCAAAAGCATGTTGAAGGTGTTTCCTTAAATTCTCAACGTATTTGTGAGTTGTGGAGGCATTTATTAATGTCTGCTCTTGGGTCCTGTAGAGCAAATGCTGGGGAAGCACCATCTTGAGTCCAGTCATCAGCTCAAATGGTGACATTTTAGTTGCAGATGAAGGGATAGATCTGATGGCCATTAGGACCAGAGGTAATCGCATATCCCAACTTGGCCCAGAATCTGCCACAAACTTTTTTAATATGCTCACAATGGTCCGGTTGTAGCGTTCTAATGCCCCAGAAGAAGCTGGCCAGTTAGCAATATGTAGCTTCCTTTTGACCCCCAGTATCTCCCACATCGTTGTCATCACCTCGCTGGTGAAATGGGTACCTCTGTCTGACTCAATCCTTTGAGGTAGACCAAAACGCGAAAAGATGTGGTTGATCATCAGGGCAGCTGCTGTTTCTGCCTTGCAGTTTGGGGCCGGGAGACATTCCACCCACTTGATAAACAAGCATGTGACCGTCAACATGTACTTGTTTCCCCTAGAGAAGCGAATCACGGGGCCTATGAAGTCGATTTGCAAATCTGACCATGGCAGTGTCATCCCCCTCTTTTGGAGAGGCGCCCGGTGTGTGAGGGATGTTGGCTGAGATTGTGCACACACAAGACACCCCTTCAAGTATTGGTCGAGGTCCTGCCCCATGTGTGGCCAGTATGCACTCTCTCTTAAGATCTCAAATGTTGTATGAAACCCCCTATGTTAGGCGGAAACCTGTGCAGTTCCCTCTGGGACCACTGCAAAAGATTTAGGACTACAGGTGTTTGGCAGTAAACCCACTTGGTAGCAGTCTGTACCACACAGATTCACTGTTGGTAGCTGAGACTGAGCAGTCAGACTTCTCTCAAGAAGAGTTAAGCAGTATGTGGAGTATACAAGATAGGGCAATTCTTCACAGTAAGACAAGCAAACACGCAACAAGGCTCAGTGTAAAGTTATTAAGGTATTTATTTATAACGAAACATCTATAAAAAACACTATGGCACTATCAGTGCAAACCAATCAAACACAATTACTCTACGAAGAAGAAACGATGAATCCCCCTAGCAATATTTTGACAAGTCTAGGTTTTTCCAGCACCACTTATTTGCAGACAGAGGTGTATGCCTCAACCTAGATGGCACTCTAATATTAGTTAGGACGGGAGAGAAAAATAGGCAGGTTACGAAATCAACACAGTTCAATACTTCACAGGAGAAAGATGCAAGGCAAGAAGGCAAGAACCACAATAGATCATAAAGTTCAGAGGCCAGGCCCACTCGGAGAGAGGCAAGGCGATATGTCCCAAAAAGTCTCTAGTGGAAATGCGTTTGAGTCTTTGTAGCAAATTGTTATCGGCAGATTGAACCAGTTCAGAACAATGCGTGAGAAAACTTGAAGGCGACCCTAACGGAAAGGAGAGGATTAAGACACCTCACTCGAACCGATCGAATGGGAAGCCAGGCGGACACGGTACCTTGTTGTGGAGGGCAGCTCCGGCGGGGGCAGTTGTTTCTGGTGGTGGATGCACGTTGGGTTTTTGCCAAGAGTAGAGATGATCTCGTCGTCGAAGAAAAGTGAAGTCCGGTGCACCACCAGGGAAGAGACCAGCCGCGGAGTGCTCCGTCACAAGGCACCACCTTTTGGTCGCGATACAGGGGTAGTGGCTATCCGGTTGCTGGGGTGCTCTGAACGGGCAATTCGACCACTGCGTCCTGAGGCGAATAAAAAGCAAAGGGGACTGGTTGTTCCCACCAGTCAGGGGAAGAGACTCTCCGGCAGGGAGATCTCCTCTGTCGTCGGGAAGTGGTGAGTCGGTTCCGCAGGGCTCCACCGGAGGTGTCGTCGTGCAGGTCGGCTCAGCGTAACCCTCGTCGGATTCTTAGGTCCTGTGGCGACTTCTGGAGATCCAGTCCCAAAAGCCCTGCTTTTATGCAGAAAACCCCCATTCATTCAGCCTAGCTGTCAATCAACACATGCTAAGTGGTGAGCGGGGAGGCTCACCACTTGGGCCAATCACTCCAGAGTGCGACCGGAGTTGGCAAGGCAACTCGGTCCAGGGTGCCTAAACCCCCTCCCACACCCCTGTGGTAACCCAGACAGAATGGCACCACCTTTGGAGGGTCCCTGTACAGAGCCCGCCAAAAGTGGAACAAAGGGCTCGACCTTTGGTTTAGAAGTCAAAGAGACGAACACAGACGCCATTTTTCAAACCGACTTCTAGCAGAAAATACCATTCGATAAACTTATTTAAGATAAGTAGATCGGTGTTACGTTAGAGATTAACGAGAAAAAGTATCAATCTCCAACAATGGGATGAATCCCATAGGGTTATGTTCGGGGTCGAACATAACAAGTAGTTTCCACTGCCACCAGCCAAAACTCGACAAGGGGGGACGGGACAGTGCCCCCTCGAGTAACAGATCCAGGAGTAATCGAATTACCCCTACTGGTACGTCCACAATAAGATGGTTTGTACTAGTTCTGTTAGTAAATTTAGGTCTAGTAAAGCCAATGGCGACTTTACATGCCTGGGGAGACAGTAGTCAGTTCCCGGGTATGGAGTCTATGTTGGGGGTCCGCTAGGACGCCCCAGCGCTACGGCACGTAGGGTGCGGTGTAACACACTTAGAAAAACATATGAGACCCTATGGGGTAAAAGACCCCATACCCCATAGAACACATTGACATTCAAAGGAATTACACACATACATGTCTAAGAGTGGAAGAAAAAGAGTCTCACTCTTGGCAGGATGGAAAAACAAACTCCCGAAATCCAGCAAAGCTGCTGGGGGACTCACTAGGTTAGGAAATTCAGCCTAAACAGAGAATTCACCCTAACACCCTATAACCGGCGGTGGCCACATCATGGGCGTGACTTAACATCAGGCTTCGGAATGAGGTAGGGACCACCCACTGATCATGGCCAGCTTGGGATTTCCTTACCAACAAACCGTCTTGGATTCAGAACATTTTTGGACATTTCATCAACACTCTAAGGTCCTCTTTCCCAACGTAATCGGTATCCGTCAGGGGAAAGTTCTCAGGGTCCTCAATGTGTTGGTAAAACTTACCAATTATTGGATCCCCCTTCTGAGCCGTGATCAAATCAGCATGTGGGGTCTCCTTACTCCATTGTGCAGTTGAAAGATCAATGTGAGCATTTGTCTGGGACCTAGTGATAGCAGTGACCTGGATTTCCCCCAACAGGGACTCAATCTCTATTAGATCCCCTTGGATGGCCCCGGTTTTGGCCAGCTGATCAGCTAAGTCATTTCCCTTTTTGTCTGGTCCCTCTACCTTGGAATGACCCTTCATCTTTTTCCAGTAGATGGTCATCCCGTTCGAGGTGACCAGATCATCAATGTTTTGAATTAACTTCCCATGTTTCAACGGTTTGTTATTAGCACATAACATGCCTCTGGTTTTCCAATCAACCAGGTGCTCCACGAACCCATTCCGTACATAATCTGAATCTGTGATTATGACCAGTTCGTGATGTTGGACAGCAGTGAGGATGGCTTGATACACAGCCATCAATTCTGCCACCTGAATACTTCGGGACCAATTTTGTACCCAGCGGAGGGTTCTGGGGACTCCTTCACCCATGCATTCCCTACGCCGGCCACCAGTTCTTTTTCCCGTTGTTGTCACCATGGTAAGAGCATCCATCCACATAGACAATGGGCATTCCCTCACACTTGTCCTTTTCAAAGACTTTGTGTGGGGAATTAAGGTATGCCTCCATGTTGTCCTTGATTTTTAGACTTTCGTCCTCGAGACAGTTTTCTCTGGCACAATCATGCAAGTCAGCCAGACCTTGCACAAGGGGACTCTTCTTGTTTTGGCCATATCTGACCTCCACAGGAAAGCCTTGCATTGACAGAATCCAGGAGGTAATTCGGGAATTACTCACATTTCCGGCCCGGATTGTGTCACTTTGGAGATATTGCAGAGGCTGGTGTTGAGTCTCCACTATGATGTGTTCCTTCTGGATAAACGGGCGGTAATTCTTCAATGCCCACACCATTGCCAGGTGTGCCTTCTCACAATCGTTGAATTTTTCCTCCACAGAGGATAAAGTTTTGCTTGCATAGGATATTACTTTATTGACCTTGTCATGCTTTTGGTATAATACTGCCGTCATGCACGTATTAGAGAACCCGGTCTCCAGGAAGAACTCCTTGTTTCTGACAGGGTAGGCAAGGCACTTGTGAGAGGCTTCTTTTGAGTTGTCTTACTGCCTCAGATTGTCCTAGACCCCATTCCCACTTGACCCCCCCTTCAAAAGATGAATCAGGGTTCTAGTGATCTCTGCGTAGCCCTCAATGAACTTTCTGCTGTAATTAGTCAGTCCAAGGAGGCTCCTTAGTTCCCGCAGAGTTGTGGGATCCTTCAATTTTTGGAGTGCTTCCACTTTCTTTTCCTGGGGACAGAGACCCTCAGGAGTAATTTCATGCCCCAAGAAATTAACACAGGTTCTACACCACTGTGCTTTCTGAAAGGAAAGTTTTGCTCCGGCGGCCCTCAACTGTGTCAGAACATAACGGATCTCCGCTATGTGTTCCTCCACAGATGAACTTTTGATGAGGACATCATCTACATAAGCCAGGTTACCCCTCGCACCCAGGTCGGGCATGGCCTTGTGTAGGAAAATGTTGAATTCATTGCCGGAGTTGAGGTATCCGAAGGGAGTCCGGGTCCATGTGTACTGCTGGCCCCCAAAGGTAAAAGCCAGTTTGTATTGGTCCTCCCTACTGACAGGCATGGTTCAGTATCCATTGGTCAGGTCTATTGCAGTGAATACCTGTGACCCCTGAATCTGGGCCAGCCCTTGGTCAATGTAGGGAAGAGGCCATCGGGAAGTATGGACCTGTTTGTTGAGCTCCCTAAGGTCGGCGCAGAGTCTCCACTGGCCGTTTGGCTTCAATATTCCCAGCACCGGATTATTGAAGGTGCTGTGGACTGGACAGATTATTCCCCGGGACTCAAGGTTCTTAATTATTTCAGTAAGAGACTCCATGGATGCTAGAGGTAAGCAATATTGCTTCACAAACACTGGAGTCATGCCAGGGTCCGTGGGAATTGTTGTTGTGTGGATGTCGGTGCAACCACAGTCATATGAGTCTATCGCAAAGAGATCTTGGAAATCCAAGAAAACTTGTTTCAACTTTTGCTTCTGTTCCAGAGTTACGCAAGCATGAGCTAGGTTGACTCTCTCTTCCACCATCTGCCTGAAGCCTGGAAAGACTTCTGGTTTTGCTATCTCAGCGGCCTCCTCCAGCTGGGTGGAGAACTCCCTGGTCAGAGTGCTGATTTGGACTGGAGGCTTCAGGTGGGAAAGGCAGCCCTCATGGACCTGGAAAATCACCTCATCCCTCCTGAAGTCACAAGTCAAATCTTCCTTACCATAAGGGCAGGAAGTGTACACCAGGAAGTTCCCCGCATGCCGGGTAAAGATCCTGTCTGGTGTTGTATTGTCATCACTATCACTGTCAAAACAGTCCTTGGGGATTGGTCCTAACAGTTCATTTCCTAAATCAATGGAGAAATGTCGGTCATCAACCGCCATTCCAATAATGGTGCCCACGGTTAGAGTAATACTCTTTTGTCGCTGTTATCCACGTCTATTGGAATGGTGTCATGTTCTATGTTGACTAATGGTGTTGGGTTTACCCCCAACCCTTGCTGTTGAAGAGAAGCATTTAAATGAATATAAGCATCAGGGTTTTTCAATTTTTGTCCTCTTTTAACTTTCACTTCCAGGGAGAATTGTCAGGTCCTTTCTGAGATGGTGACTTCCTCTTTAACCTGAATTTCAACTGCATAAGGTAGCAATTGAGCTGACCTAAATGCTTTTTCTGGATCATCAAAGCTCATGGGATTATCCGCTAATCGGGACCAAGCTTTGAAGTTTATTAGGTCCAAACTAATGGCAAAGCGATTGAGAATGTCACTGCCTAAGTTTAAGCCGGTAGTGACGTCTCGCACAACCCACCAATTATGGACTATGCTCTTGTTGCCAATGGATATTTTGAGCATACACCTGCTTGGCAGGAGATGTTTGGAATTGGGTGTTTCCAGATCCATTTCCCATTTGTCTATCAGTTTGAATGTGGGAATGGCTGGATCTTTTGGCAGTTGGCGGAACATGGCTTCGCTGATGAAGCTCTTACCGTTGTTCACACACACTCGGGCGAGAACAGAGTCCTTCCCTCCATTTAACTGAACGGGGATGAACAACTGCTCTCCAATTTGCTGAATATCAGCCAGGCTCTGAGCTGATTTCACATCTTTCTGGACTATCCGAGTGGGAATGTCTGATTGTGGATTAGTAAAGAATTTCAGAATGTTTCCTTCCAGTGTGGAATACCACCTTAAACAGGAAGGAAGGTTGATTTTCAGAAATAGAGAGGACCCCCCAACACCAGTCTGTTGTCCTACTGCCATTACTGTCACATCTGGAATTTGGTTATTCTGGAAGTGAAATTCTACTTGGTCAGATTTTTGTTCAACCATGTGGCAGGTGCCGTTTAAGCTAACATAGTTGACACTCTGCTTTAATTTTATTGGTCGGCTAGTCTGGGTCCAGAGGACCTTGTTTATGCAATCTATTATGGGTGACAACCTTCTCAGGAGGTCATTCCCTGGTAAACAAGGGGTGCCCTCTGGAGTCACTACTATGACCGGGTGTTTCACCTTGTGTCGCCCAATTTTGATGTCCAAATCTGCAGTCCCCTTGACGGGAATTTCCTTCCCGTCAAAGTTCTGGAGTTGTCCAGGAAGAGAGGTGAGAGGAATTTGGTAATTCTCCCCCCTTCCTAATTTTAGCTCATCAAAGGCCGTTTTGGACAGAAGGGTAGCTTGGGATTCCGTGTCCACCAGTGCCAAAATTGTATCCTTCCCTGTACTTGAACCGGGACATAGTATCTTCCCTCCTTCTCCTCAAGGGGGCACAGATAATGCAAATTTTTGGACAACTGGTGGGCTAATTTTCTGGTTTTGGACATTGAGAGCGAAGAGATCTGGGCAAAATTCTGTAGAGAGTCTCGGAAATTTGAAAGAAAAAGTTGGCAACTGGATATGGTTTTAGGTTCCCCTGGTTCCGGTTCTGGGCTGCCCCCCCTTTTTGGAGGCAGTCACCAGGATGGGTTTGAACCAGGGGTTTTCGGTCTTGTTGGTTCTGGGATAGAATGATGGGCGGCGACAGCTCAATCCCCACATCTACCCAGTCTATGGATGTGGTTTTGGGTTCCCCCGGTTCCGGTTCTGGGTCACCCCCCCCCTTTTTGGAGGCAGTTACCAGGATGGGTTT
This sequence comes from Ambystoma mexicanum, assembly GCF_040938575.1. Taxonomy (NCBI): domain Eukaryota; kingdom Metazoa; phylum Chordata; class Amphibia; order Caudata; family Ambystomatidae; genus Ambystoma; species Ambystoma mexicanum. Next base: position 366,827,973 of record NC_090934.1, on the reverse strand, counting down.
GAACCAGGGGTTTTCGGTCTTGTTGGTTCTGGGATAGAATGATGTGGGCGGCGACAGCTCAATCCCCACATCCACCCAGTCTGGGTTGGAATCCCTTGGGGCCCATTTTTCCTTGGGAGGAGTTGCCCCATCTCTGAAGGAGAAGATCCTTTTCCCAGGATCCTCTGAGGATCCCCCTCCCTCAAATTGGAAGACCTGTACCTCCTCCACAAAATTGGTTTGTTTGGGTCCTTTGTTTCTCCTACCTCCTCTCTGCTCCTTGGGTGGCAGACTTTCAGGGGTAGGAGATTTTTTTTCCGGTTCCCGGGTTTACAGGGCCTGTTTACAAGTGGGGAAGGAAGCTTCCTACAAGGCTTTACACCCCTGTTCCCCTTGTGCCTCCTCCCTGGGAACCGGTGGGTTATTGGGGTGCTGCCCCCGTCATTGTTCTGGAGCACCAGGCCCAGAATCTGGTGCATTCTGTGCCGGCATGCCCATTTGAGGGTTCTGCTGAGCCCTTAGCACGTGACCCAGCTCCTGTGCCATATTTTGGACCTGGCGCTCAAGTTGGGAAACCCGCTGAGGCTGATACAGGGTTCTGTTTTCTCCCCTGGGCTGATCCCGGGAAGGGTAGCTATTCCTTCTCTGGTAGGACCCCGGGTTGGGAAGATTGGGGTACCCCTCCACCTTTGGCCTCCCCTCTCCCGGATTAGGTGGTCTGGGCTCAGGGAAGTGGGGAAAGAAGGATGGATGATTTTGGGGCTGGAAGTTGGGTGGATACCTGGGGAACAAGTTCTGCCCAGGATTTGGGGAATTTCTGCCCTCCTGTGGGAAGTTAGGAGGGAAGTTCCCTGGGTCAGGTGCTTGGCTGGATCCCCCCCCCTTGGGCTGGAGGAGTCCACACGTAACCCAGGATGGGTCTGTTTCCCTGGTGACTCCCTGTCTGTGACTGGCCCGAGGGCCTTCTGGGCTGTGAATTGTTCGGTGCAGGCAGATTTTTAGGCCCCCCTATCTCCAAATCTAAAACAGGGCAACCTTTACCTCTGCCACCTTGGCAGCAGCAGGGGTGCTGTTGGTTTTGGGGTTTTTGGGCTGATTCTTATTTTCCACCGGTTTCTGCACCTCCTAGATGCGGGTGGCTTGCTCAATGACCCAGTCTAAAGATCTTTTCTCGTAAAAGTCTCTCACGAGCTGGGTCATTATGTATTTGGGTAAGGCATGTAAAAACGTATTAACAAATTCTTTACTGTCCGTGCGTACCCTTTTTGTAGTCTGCGCAAAAGCACGCTTTAACTCCTGCACAAATTCTTGTGGGGCCTGATCCTCCCCACATTGCAAATTGTAGGCTGCCTTGCGAGCCTCTTGGGGATTTCTGTGAACAGAAAAATGTTTCAAGATGGCCGCCCTGTAGGTGGACCATCTTGAATGATTTTGGTCCTCAAGCCCTGCAAAGAAACTGGAGTATTCTGGGGAGAATGTCCATACTGCTGTCTTTCAAATGGAAAGTCTCCATCATTTGCTCATAAAGCTCCAAGTGTTCCCAAACAGAATACTTGGCGTTCTTGGGATAAAGGGTGATGACACTCCTTATTGCATTGATCTGCTTTAAGGGGTCCTTAAGCAAGGCCCTTTTTGCCTTATTGGCCTTTTTGGTTCGGGTAACCCTGGTCCACTCATCCTCTGGCTCAGAGGCACTGCTCCCAGAGGTGCCCGTCTGATCTTCCAGGTTTTCCGGATTCTGTGAGCCTGGGGATGGCTGGCAGAATGTGGGGACCTAGTTTCCTGTGTCCTGGGCCGCTCAGAGGAGTCTTCAGATCCCTCCTTGCTGCCAGGATTTGATGGGTACCCCCCCCACTGACCTAACTGGGCAGAGGTTTTTAGGATGCCCTTAGTGGGCCTACTTTCCTGGGGTTCCCCACTAAATTGCACTGTGCTTGGGTGCCCATACCCGGATGCCCGCACATACATTCCCGGGAGGTACTGGCCTATGAACCCCATACTTTTGGCTGGATAGTAATCTGCCCTCCCTGTGGCCCTGTGCTCATGTGCGCCAGGGGACATGTGGTGGCAGAGTCCAAGGACTGGGAGAGATGAAGGCCTCTGGTACTAGGGCTCCTGAGGTTATGCTCACGTGTTTCCCTTTCCCAGCGAACTTCATCTCTGTCAGCCCCTGCTCCCTGTTGCAATGCAAGAGCCTGCGCTTTCAGTTCCTCAGTTAAGGCCTTACTAGACTCTATCAGTCTCTCCTGCATGGCTACCTGTTGCTGGAGCCTATCATTGTGCTGACAGAGAGCCTCATTTTCTCTCTGTGCCTCCTGATTGGTCCTGGAGTAGTGGGCCAGTCTCCGCTGCAGGAGGGTTACCTCCTGAGTCCCATCCCTACTGGCCTGCTCATTTCTTGCCAGAGCCTCCTCCACCCTCCTGGTGTGATTTAGCAAGCCCTGATGCTCTTTTTGGAGGTCACCCAGCCCCTGGAGGGCCAAGTGATTTTCTTCAATTTTTCTTTTTAAATGGCAGACTTCCTGGCCTAAGGTATCCCTTTCCTGACCAAGAGCCTGCATCTGTGCTGCCAGGTCGTCCCTCTGCCTTTGAAAGGCACCAGCTTTCTGGCGTTCTGGATCAAACTCTGCGTGGGTATCCAGGTCTTTCAAAATCAGTTTATTGCTCTCTGTCTTCTCCCTATCTAGGTGGCTTTGCAGGGTGACTACCTGCTCTGCGCATGCCCTATTGAAGTCCAGTTGTTGCTCCAGCTTTTTCTGGCTCTGCAGTAGGGCGTCCAAACCTTCTTGGTACTCCTTCTGCAAGGCCAGAAATCTGTTATCCTGGTCAGACTTTTCCTGTTGCAGGATATCCATATCCTCCTTTATTTTAATAATATACTGCCTACTATCATTTTCTGAAATCTGGCTCCTCTGCAGCCTCTGCTCAGAAGAGACCAGGTCAGATTGGGCCTTCTCTAATGCCATCAGTTGCCTATTTGCCAGATCTTGACCTTCAGCACATTTGTCCTGTATGGCTCCCATATATAAATATAAATATGCTGCTACCCTGGTATTCTTGTTGTGCTCATCCTTGGCCTTAGGGGCCATATATAGTTCACTCAGGGCCACATGTAAGGGACCCTGATCTCTCCATATATCTGACCCTGTTTCAGTGATCTGGGGTGTGATTGCCTGCAACCAAACCGCCTGGTCCTAATGAGCCCACTCACCTCTCACAAATAGCTTATGTAAGAGGTGTTCTCTGGCTATTTTGATATCTACCAAGGTCGTCATTCTGGAAATTGATTTCCTTCCTGAGTTACAGAAGTTTGTATTTTATTTTGAAAAACAGACCGTTTCCTTAGAGCGTTCCTTTGAGGGGTGTTTTTACAGTGTAACACGGCGTGGTGATCCAACAGAATGTATATGTCCTGTCAGTTAGCACACTGTATTAATCTGCACAAGTGATAGATCTAATCCCGAATCCCGGGCTCGAGCCCCCAATCTGTTAAGTGACTCCAATCAAGCACTCCCACTAAGTCAGTGCCTTGTCAGGGATTGCTGAAGGGAAGCCCTTATTTATATATTTTTATGACAAGTTATACTCTGCATGATAAACCCTTATATAACGCCCCTCTCTTTGAATCCCCCTGACCTCACTGAGCCAAGAAGTAGGTTTGTTTTGCAATGTAAAAAATTTATTGGAAAAGTAAACAAGATATATATCACACTTTTATGAATAAATTAATAATTGATAGCACACTGTTACGCTCACCTGGGTCCCACGGGGGCGTCGACCGGAACTGGGCCGCTGTTATTTCCACCAGCGTGACGTGTAGCGCCGAGATGACTGACTGGACTGGCCCGCTCAGCCTTGTTTGTCTGGCTCGCAAGAATATTCTTCTGCAAAGGAGAAGAGGAATTAACCACCTGTGGAATTGAGTGTCAACCCACCTTCCCCACTCCCGTTGTCTTCCCACTGATCACTCTTGATGTCCCCTCTTAAGTCTCACCTGATGGTTTGGAAGGATGAGCTCTCCATCCTGCGTCGACCGCAGGGGCGTGTTGATGACCAGTTACTTCACTGGCGTAGAGGAATTGGTGAGTTCCAGTATTGACTCTAAAGTCCAATTGTTCATAAGAGTTCAAATGTCTGCTCTTCACTCTGTCCGATTCCTTGCAGGTTGCCGATTTATCCACTCGAAGATTTCCAAATGACACTCGGTAAGATTCAGGTAAGTCTATTGTGGTTTTCCCCTTAGGGGCCGGGGTACGGCGATGAAGCAGAGTGGACTGTGCCGACCTGAGATGAGGTGAGACCCCTGTGGTAAATCAGCTAAGTTTTGTGGGGGGGGTAACTGGTATTGTCCTTGCTTTCTCCCCTTACGGGCCGGGGTACGGCGATGAAGCAGAGTTGACTGCGCCGACCCGAAATGAGGTGAGTACCTCCCGTGGTAAATCAGGTAAGTCCTTGGGGGTAGCTTGTATGGCCTTAGAGAGTCCCCTTGCTCGCCTTGCTTTCTTTGTCTCCTTAGGTGTCGGAGGGCAGCCGCGAGATGGCGAGAGCGTGATGGAATGCTGAAGTACCGCCAAGCAGGTGAGTTCAGCGCGGCGCCGTAGGAATGCGTAGCGATGCTTCAAAGACTTCTGTCTTTCAGTTCCGTGGCGAAATGGATCAGGATTCAGGTAAGGATTAAAGTTAAAACTCCTGTTCTAACCTTTATCCTTTTTGTCTTCTTGTTTCAGGAGTCCCAGGACTGAAGCGGGCGTGGCTGAAGACTGGAGCTGCTGAAAACACGCTGAGCGTTACGTTGCAGCAAGCAGAATAACGCGAAGCACGTGTGGCTGTCCGGGCGTGGTTTAAATAGCCTTGGAAGAAGATCCAGGTAAGTATTCTTCCACAGCCCTATCCAAGTAACAAAATAGTCCCTTCAGTAAAATAGTCCCTCCTAAGCCTCATTTGGCTTGAGTCTTCATGCAGCATGGTCTGCCTCAGGTGAGTATGCAGCATGGTCTGCTTCAGGTAGGTTATCAATAATGAGCCTGGCGCCCATGGCGCCAGGACTGACTTTATCTTTATGAGCCTGGCGCCATAGGCACCAGGACTGTACCCAAACAGCCCCTAACTGGAGCTTTTGGGCATGCTCCAAGTGGCATGATGCCTGCTTCCGGGGCTGCTGGGCCTGGTCTGGTCTTCCGGGGGCAGCCATCATGACACAAACTTATGAATATAATGTTGATCAACAATAGATAATCTGACACTAGCACACTTCTTTACAATCAATGAGGAGTATAGGAAGGATAAGGTAGCAGAAAATACTTTTATGGTTTCAAGGAAAAGCAATGAGGGAAAAATTGCAGCACAGAATAAACATGATATGATTTCAACAAAAGATAATACGATCACTTTTTCTTTGACAATTCCCTCACCCCGTCTGCAAGATAAGGAGATGGAAGGGGAGCACACAATTCTCAGGAATACAAATGCAATACAAATTTCCAGTTCCCCCCAGCGAGCTTAGAGGAAAACAGGTATGATTTTAAATCAGGCGAGATCCTTTTAAATGTGGTGGCAATGAAGCGAAAAATATGATGAAAATGCTTTTAATTCCCTCTAGAGGTTCAGGGTGAGTGAGAGATACTTTAAATCAGTTCAGGTCAGCCCTACCAATGATTCAGGGATGGTTATCAGGTTGAAAACGGGATTCAGTAATGGAAGCAAAAGACAGATATTTTTACACGTGGTTGAAATGAAGCAAACTGTCAATTTGCGGCACTTTTTTCCGAGTGCGTCGATCGCGATTACGGGGGAACTCTAAGCTCAGAATGACAGATGACAGTTTTGCAGAATGGACACACGATTTCTTATGATGCAGTTCTAAATAGGTTAAAATAGTTTGAATTAGATTATTTTAAACTAAGACATTGGTTTTGCACAGTTCTGGCTGAGTTCTCACACTATGAATTTGAAATAGGCCATCAGGGTCTGGTCAGCAGGTTTGGACTGGACTACGGGTGGGTGGTTCTGAAGTCGCAGCTCCCTGGGTCAGCTCTGCTCTGCACTTCACAGCGGTCTGGTCTGGGTCTCTCTGGTTCTGGTCTCTCTGGATACAGCACTGCTTTCTGGATCTGCTACTGGTTCTGGCAAAAGTTTTTGGCAAAGAATCCAACAGCTCGCCCGGCTGTAGAATAGTTTGTTTGGATTGCTGGATTCTGAAGGCCTGCTGAGAAGAGTTCTCAGCTTGTGGGTTAGGCCTTTGCTTTAAGTTCTGTAGTCTATCTGGAGTCTAAGTTCTGGGTGTTCCTTCTAGATGTTGTGTGGTCCAGCAAAATGCTCCGCAAGAAAATGGAAAATGAAGGTCTCTACCTGGGTTTTGTTGTTCCTTTTATGTCTTTAGAAAATGGGTGTGTGCGCGGCATAACTAAGCCTGCCCCTCACAATTTATCATTGGCCAAGTTTTCCTCTCTCCCTTGATTGGGGGACTGAGTTGTGAGTCACGATGAGTCAGAGTGATGCTATTTTTATGGCTGGCTGAAATCCCTCCCCTTGTCAAATTGCACACAAATCTATATTTGATCTAAATACACATTTATCTATGTACCATTTTTCTAATATTATATGTCCAGTTAACATATTTTCTGTAGCACCAAACCATCCGATCCCTGTCTTTGTAAGATGTCGTGTCCACTTCTGACAGAATTCTGCCCTTTTCATCCAGATAATGACCTCTAAACTTTTCCAGATTTTACACAAATGTGCACAAGGAATATGGGTATCAGATGATAAGGTGTCAGATTTTTAACATACATACATTTGGAGTAACTACCTATTTTCCGCTACTACCTCCCCAGAACATACCACAGAGTCCTAACACCTCTTAAAATGTGCATAGAAAAATCACAAGAATGATGATATTATTTATATAATTTTGACAAGTCCGCACTATGAATTATCCATCTTTTTAAGATTATGCTCTGGCCCAAATGTGTGTGATTTTCCAAAGCACATGGTGGAATTTCTGGTTTGTCCTCTTCCTCCAACTCAAGTTGCTCACAGAGGCACTGCCCCTCCCAGTTTCTCTCAAGAGGAAGACATTTACGACCCCCCCTAATTTAACATTTGCCTGAGCCAAGGAAGGCTCATTGTTCTGTTTCCCTGCTCCCAGGTGCTCCTCCCCTGATTCAATCAGAGATGTGTAACCTCCTTTTGGTGGGAACAGCAGAAGGCAGCCAGGCCTGCTAATGCAGTGGCTGAGCAAGTTTCAACTCCTGTCGGGGGTAGTTGCCAAGCAGAATTCACTCTCTTCAAGCCAGGCTTCAGCCAAATGTAACTTTTGTTCCAGTTTTCTACATCCAAATCAAACTTACAATTTTTACACATGCAGCTAGAATGCTGATTCTAAGTTCAAAACTATGACATTTAACAGTTGCAAACTATGTGACACTCAACAGTAGGTCACTCATTTATTTTAAACATTTAGATTTTAGTGGCTTTCAGTCCAATTTAACTTCAGCTGCTGACATCCACAGCTCAGCCAGTTTCATTATGAAGATTATTTTAGGCTCTTTCTTTTCCCAGATTTTGTATGCACACAAGACTTCATTCTGTCAAATGTCTGCTGGTGTTCAGTGAGATTTTTGAATATCTTGCAATGTTTGAAATAGGCATTTTGAGCTTGCATTCATAGAAACAAAGGTGATTTCAAAGTGTTTTTGAGCTAACAGGCACTGCTGTTTTTCCTTTGGCACACATTCCACTCATGGCACTCTTGGCCCATCACACTCGCACTGGTGGGTGGTAGGTTAGGTGACCATTTTGGTGTGCGCAAAAACAGCGCAGTTTTCCCGGATTCTGGCGCAATGTGGGATTTTTCGGCCATCTTGGATTTTCTGAGCCCACAGCCCCAAATGTTGCAGCATAATAACTCAAACATGGGTCAAAACCCCTGACACTCTGGGCCAAATTGGAAAATGGGGGTATTGATTCATCTTTATTACATTTCCTTATTTCCTCATATTCTTAAATATTAATATTATTCATCATATTAAGAAACCCACTGCCGACCCCTCTTGCCCGGCCAACTATCACCCAATCTCCATCACTCCCTTCCTGGGTAAGCTCCTGGAGAAACTGCCCATCTCCCAGCTTAATCTCCACACTGAATCTGTTGGGTGTCTCCATGACCATCAGTCTGGCTTCAAGCTGCCAGAAGCACGGAAACTGCTCTCCTGAACATCCATGAAGACCTGCTCTCCAATCATGACTCTAACACTCCTTGCGTCCTCATCCTGCTTGATCTCTCTTCTGCCTTTGACACTGTCAACCATGACATCCTGCTCAACCGTCTCCGTGATAACCTGGGTATCACCGGTCAGGTTCTGGCATGGCTGACTTCTTTCCTCTGCGACCGACCTTCTCGGGTCCAACTTAGGTCCTTCCTCTCTGCTATCTTTTTCTCTACCTGTGGTGTCCCCCAGGGGTCTAACCCCCTGTCTGTTCAACCAATATCTGGCACTCTTGTCCCACCACATCGCGCTCTCTGCCCCAACTTTCAGTGCTATGCGGATGATACCCAGCTCATTTTCAGGCTACCCTCTGGCTCCTGCTCTACTTCCCTCATCTCTGACTGTCTGTCTACTATCCAGGAGTGGTGTGCCGCCAATGACCTTTGCCTTAATGCCAGTAAGGCTGAGATTCTCCTCATTGGCACTCCTGCTCCCTCCTTTCCTGTAGCCCTCTGGCCAGCTACTCTTGGCCCTCTTCCTGCTCCCACCTGTGTGGCTAAAAACATCGGGGTCATCTTCGACTCTGCTTCTCTCCTCACATCTCTGATGTCTCTAAGAAGTCACACTACCAACTGCACCTCCTCAGAGGTATTCTTCCTGTCCTCTCCTTCCCCCAGAAGCTCACTGTCTCCAGAGCTCTGGTTCTCTCTAAGCTGGACTACTGCAACAGCATCTTTCTAAATCTGCCTGCTTCTACTCTCTGCCCTCTGCAACTTATCCAGAACAGGACTGCGAGACTTGTCCTTGGCCTCAAACTCAGGGATCGTATCTCCCCAGGACTGAAATCTCTTCACTGGCTCCCTGTGGCTGCGAGGATTAAGCTCAAAACCCTATGCATCATCCACAAGGCCATCTGGGGACTGGGACCTCAATACCTTCATCTCTCTCTTCCCAAATACCTTCCTACTCGAGCTCTTCGCTCATCTGCCTCAAACTCCCTCAGGTCCAGTCGCTTCTCCAAGCAACAAGTTGGTGGTAGATCTCTTTCTTCGGATGGGGCCTACTTCTGGAACAGGCTCCCTGCCTCCCTGAAACTTGAGGAGAATCATCTTCGGTTCCGGAAGCACCTCAAAACCTTTTCCTTGCTTCTGCTTTTACTCCTCCTCTCCCTTGCTGATTTCCTGGCTGACACTGATTTTGCACTGGTTGCCTGGCCGCCCTCTGATCTCAGGCCCAGGTCCCCCCACCCGCCAGGCGCACTCCTGCACTGCCCTCCTGGCAACCCGACACTTGGGAACTGTTCTGTATCCCAATAGTCCCACTACCGGCACTTGACACCTGTTGTCTGCACTTACCCTTGCACTTGCCCTGCTGGCCGTACATTACCTATTGTTATTATTCCTTATCCCATGTGCTGCACTGTCCTCTCCCCCTTCCCATGCACTTCCGTGATCTGAATGACACCTGGCCTAGTAGGATCCTTGTCTGTCTTCCCTCTGTTCCCCTCCCTTGCCTCGTCACACCTTGAAACACCTGTGTATAGGTGCGTTATAAATGCCATATCATATCATATCATTCTGACAATACTGTGGTAGTTCGGGTTAATCAGGCTGTAGAGACTACGCATGAAATTCTCAGCAATCTAGGTCTGAAATCGGGTTGTGTTTTAGCTCCTTTGCTTTATAATTTACATGTCTCTGATGTGGGCCCTGTTATTGAGTCTGCTGGTAATTTTCCACAACGCATATGAAATATATATTGGTGGCTTGGATTGGGTATGCGGACAACAACATTCTATTAGACCAAACCCTGTTTGGTCTGCAACACTCGTTAGATGCCCTGTCCTCTTATGCCGATTAAAACCTTCTTAAAGTAAATGTTTCAAAAACAAAAATTGTGACTATTGTTTGAAAATCAAAGAAAACTAGTTTTGTTGGCTGTTTAAAAGTTCTACCTTAGAAATTGTGACAGATATCTTTATCTGGGAGTCCCTATCAGTCACTCTCCTCCCCTAGATGTTTATGGTAATTTTATTAGATGTTAAAAAAACACGAAATAAGTGGTTGCTGCTTAAGAGCTTAATTTTTGGAGCTTTTTTGGGGGCCAGCTAGCCATGGCCTTTGGTCATGGCCAGTAGCCACAGCCTTCGGCCTTGGCCACTGTCCATGTTTCACCAATGGCATTTTTTGGGCCCACTAGTCATGGCCTTTAGCCATGATCAGTGGCCACGGCTTTGGCCACCGTCCATATTCACCAATAACTTTCTTTGGGCCCACTAGCCATGACCTTTGGCATTGACCAGTGCCCACGGACATCAGCCTTGGACACTGTACATGTTACAACAATAGTTTTCTTTGGGGCCCACTAGCCATGGCCGTTGCCCATGGCCACTGCACATGTTGAATCAATGGATTTCTTGGAGGCCCACTAGTTATGGTCTTCGGCCATCATGACTGTACACGATGGACCAATACGTTTCTTTGGGGTCCATTAGCCATGGCCTTTGACCTTCAGATTTTGCCTCTGTACATATTGCATCAAAAGGTTTCATTGGGGCCCACCATCCATTGCCTTTCGCTATGGCCACTAGACATAGCCTTCAGCCTTAACCACTGTCCTTCTTGCACCAATAGCTTTCTATGGGGCCCACTAGCCATGGCCTACAGCCACTGTACATGTTGCAGCAATACGTTTCTTTGGGGCCCACTAGCTATGATCTTTGACCATGCGCAGTGGCCATGGCCTTTGGCCTTGTACATAGAGCAACAATAGGTTTCTTAGGTAGCCATGGCCACTAATTGCATCACACAATGCATCGCTGATGACATCTCTGATGGTGTCAGTAAGGATATTACTGATATTAGTGGTTTGATTAATATAATTTTGAAATAATACAACTCTCTTTTGCTACATAACATTATGCACATATTTCATACTTACACAGTACATATGCACTTGTTATAGGTGCATACAGAGATTATTACACTGAAGAGTAGTATATAAGTTTACATACTTTGGAAGGTAATTTGTTATATTGGAATACAAATTCATAATTGATTTTCAAAAGAAATGACTACAAATATTAGTATTATAATTGTCATTTCTATAATTAAATATTTACTTTCTAATCACATTTTTTCTATATATTTAATTATGCAGTATAAGTAAGTGATTTATTTTTGCATATCAAACAAACTGAATTCTTACATTCTATACTATTACAATGCACACGTGCACACACTTCATTTTATATATGATTAATTTTTTATACAACTTGTAATTTAAAGAATATGTTCATGACATGTTATTAAAGTAAGGATAATTGTACATTTAAATGTGTACATTTACTATTTTCATAACACTTACTATTAAGCATGTTTCTACTTCTATCTATTCTTATTTTGTCTTTACTATTACCGTTTATATTATGTTTGAACTACCTGAAATAGATTTAACTGAATGCGGTACTTTCTTTTCAATTAAGTATTTTAATTGCTTACTAATACATGCAATTCAAACCAATTGTATAAAGATACATCTTTTTATTTTACATTTTATAAGTACTAATAATTAATGCTCCACATGTAATCAGATGGTATTTCTGTATCAGTGTGTTGTTCCATTTTATGTTGTTATTAGTGTGAAGTGTAATAAAATAAAATATGTATAAAAGAAGGTGAACAAAGATATTCTAAGTTATATGATCAATCATGTCATATATGATGTATTATTGATCTCATCAGGGATGTCTTGTATGATGTCATTAGCAACGCCATCAGTGATGTGATCAGTGATGTCATGTGATGTAATTAGTGATGTCACTAGTGATGCCATCAGTGTGGCTACATGCTTCACAACTAGGGCCGCATAGTTAAAGTGCTCTTATTTGAAATGTGAGTGCTGAATTTGAGAGGTTTTGTTGCACTAAATCTGATCACCTTAACTCTCTCTTAACTAATATGTTTTTTACTGAATTCCAAAGGTTTTGTTATAGTATAGTTTCCTCAGGCCCACTAGCCATGGCCTCTGGCCGTGCCCACTGTACATGTTGCACCAATAGTTTTCTTTTGGGAACACTAGCCATGGACAGTGGCCACAGAGAATATTTTACATAGTTTCTTGAGGTCTCACTAGCAATGGCCTTTGGACGTGGCCACTGTACATGTTGTACCAATAGTTTTCTTTTGGGCCCACTTGCATGGCCACTGACTATGCCAAACCATTAATTGTTACCAAGCACCCGTTGCCCCCTGCCCAGCAGATGTAGGAACTGCAGATGTTAAACCTTTTTTTCCTAACTCCTTATTCCTGCAATAATTTCAGAGTAATCATTTCTACTAACAGCCTCCCTGAAGATTGCTGAGGCATGAAAGCACGCTAGGAGGTGAACATCACTGGACTATTCAGCTTATTGCAGCTGGGACCGAGAGTTGCGCCCCTGCGACCCATCTTTTGATAGTAGATATAACTGGAGACTGGGGCTCAAGAGGTGATGCAGCCAGGCTACCTATGTCTGACTTTGGAGTGTCACACTGGTGGTTATTCGCACCCTCCCCAATAAGGGTTCATGTTGAAAATTGGGTGAGAGTCAAATCCTGGCTGGCTTCAAACAACAGATATCACATTTTCCATGCTGAAACATCTTGGTACTTTCCAGAATTCCCTGCTGCACCATCCTGGTACTTACCAGAGGGATTCAAACCCTGCACACCTGAATCCATTCAGCCTCCCTGAAGATTGCTGAGGCATGAAAGCATGCTAGGTAGCGAACATCACTTGACTGTGGAGCTAATTGCAGCTGGAGCCCAGAGTCGCACCCCTGCCACCACTGTTTTGTTTGCACATATAACTGGAAACTGGGGCTCCTGAGGGGCTGCACCCAGGTTACCCATGCCTGTCTCTGGAGTGTTACACTGGTGGTAACTGCACCCTTCCCCACTGAGGGTTCACACTGAAAAATGGGCGAGATTCGGATCATGGCTAGCTCCAAACTATAGATACCACAATTGCCTGCTCCAACATCCTGGTACTTACCAGAGGGATTCAAACCCTGCACAGCTGAATCCATCAGCCTCCCTGAAGATTGCTGAGGCATGAAAGAGTGCTAGGAGGAGAACATCAGTGGACTGTTGAGATGATTGCAGCTGGGACCCAGAGTTGCGCACCTCTTTTGTTTGCACATTTTATATTATATGTGATTATTTTGTAATAAACCCTGTCATTTAAAAAATAGTGTTCATGTAATGTTATTACAGTAAGGATAATTGTAAATTTAAATGTGCACATTTACTATTTTCATAACACTTACTATTAAACATGTTTCTACTTCTAACTATTCTTATTTATTTTTTAATACTACATATACCTATTATGTTATGTTTGAAATACCTGAAATAGATTTACCTGAATCAGGTACTTTCCTGCAAGTATTGTAATTGCTTACTTATACATGAAATTCAAACCATTTGTATACGTTACATATTTTTATTTTAAATGTTATACGTTGATAAGTACTATAAATGAATGCTCCACATGTAATCATATGATACTTCTGTATCAGTGTGTTGTTCCATGTTATGCTATTATTACTGTGAAGTGTAATAAAATATGTGTCAAAAGAGGTGAACAAAGATATTCCAACTTATATTATCAATAATGTATGGAAGGGAGGAAGGAAGGATAGCTCAGAGGCAACGCGTTTGTCTTGGAAGCAAGACAACACAGCGCAAAACAGGTTTGAGTGCCGATCCTATGCTTAGAAACCACTTTTTGGTATTTAGAGCGGTTATAATGATATATGATGTCTTTGTTGATGTCATCTGTGGTGTCTTGTATAATGTCATTAGTGACATCATCAGATGCAATTAGTGATGTTGCCAGTGATCTCATAATTGTTGGTATATGCTTTGCAACTGGAGCATCATAGTTAAAGTGCACTTGCTTGAAATATGAGTGCTGAATTTTATTGGTTTTATTGTGTTAAGTCTGATCAACTTAACTCTCTCTTAACTAATGTGTTTTCACTGAATTTCAAAGGTTTTGCTATACTATAGTTTCCTCATGGCTCACTAGCCATGGCCTTTGACCGTGACCACTGTACATGTTGCACCAATAGTTTTCTTCTGGCCCTCCTAACCATGGCCAGTGGCCATGGCAGAATATGTTGCATAGTTTCTTGTGGTCTCACTAGCAATGGCTTTTGGAGGTGGCCATTGCACATCCTTTACCAAAAGTTTTCTTTTGGGCACACTAGCCACGCCCAAACATATTGGATGGCTTCTTGAGATCTCACTAGCTATGTCCTTCGGCCGTGGCCTCTGTATGTGTTGCACCAATAGCTTTTCTTTGGGCCCACTAGCCATGACCACTGGCCATATAAAACCATTAATTGATACAAAGCAATGGTAAGAGAGACGTTTATAATCTACTGAAACGATTTACCCCAAATTGTTCCTTATTTGGAAATCTGGCAAGCAGTTTTCGAGCTACGTCTGTTCAAAACTGCACTTTTTTCTAAGGAACAATGAATGGGAGCAAGCTGAAAACTGCATTTTTACATTTTATTATTAAAACCTTTCATTTTTTAACAAATTTCCAGTTTGGGAGGGCCCTTAACAAACTTTTGGCTATTTTGTTAAGAAGTTTTAATTCAAACCACTAAGCAAGTCAAAAGTAATTTGTCTCTCCTAGCCTCTCTGCTGCAAAACCCCAAAGCTGATTTAAAGATTTTAAGGAGCGTGGGCACCCGCTTCTCAGTAAAAAAACTTTAAAAAGTATGCAATGCATTTACTCGAAACCAGTGAAGGACAATAAGTTAACGCTTTGTGCACAAATTGTTTCCTATTTTGTCCCAATCTACCAAGCAGCTTTTACACTTCGCCTGTTTAAAAACTGCACTTTTTCTCTATGTGAAAATAAATTGGAGTAGGCTGAAAATGGTGTTTTAATGTTTGTTTACTAACTTTTTCATTTTTTTAATGAAATGTCCACTTTGTTGGGCCCCTTGACATCCTTTTCGTTTGGAGCATTTCATCCAAATACTTCCAGCAAGTCAAGGATTATTGGCCTTGCTCAGCCTATCTGCTGCAAAAAAGTTTTAAGGGGCAGGGGACACCCCCTTCTCTGTTGGATATTTAAAAAACTACTGAATGGAATCTTCCTAAGCCAGTCACTGAAATTAAGTCAATGCTTTGTGCCCAAGTTGTTCCTTATTTGGTCCAAATCTGCCGGGCTGTTTTTACGCTACGGCTGTTCACAAATTGCACTTTTTCTCTACAGGAAAATGAAGGGGTGAAAACTGTGGTGTTTTGTTTTCTTAATAACGTTTTCATCCAAATCCATTGAGCAAGTCAAAAGTTATTAGTTATAGAATTTTCTGGGAAAAATGTATGCTTTTTAATTTCTGAAAAGCCTCCCAGCGTCTCTGCTGCAGAGCACCATGGGAGATGTAGCTATATTTTTGGGAGGAGGGGTATGCCCTTCCCCGTCAAATATTTCAAAAATACTGGACAGAATAATCCCAAACCCATCGTGGAAATCGAGTCCAAGCTTCAAGCCTAAATTCTTTCTTATTTGGTACTATTGCCTGCAGCATTTAATGCCCTGCGCTGCGCAGAAATGTGTACTTTTTCTGTAAAGGAAAATGGATGGGAGGAGGCCGATAAACATGTTTTTTTGCTTACCGAATAGTTCTTTCATTTTATAACGAATCTTTCCCAATATATCCAGTCTGTTAGGGCCTGTGACAAACATTTTGTTTGAAAATATCAGCCAAACCTGTCCTGCAAGCCAATTGTTATTAGCAATTCAATTTCTGTGTTTCAATGGAACTAGGTTTGTGCAAACACACTGCCACACCTGGCACTCACAAATATGTAACAAATTAGCCACGGGAATTCCAGAGTGATGTGAATTGTTTTTTTAATTTGTGTTGACAAACACAAATGTAGGTTAGATGCGCTGCGGAACAATCTCAAAGAATAATATCTGTCAATGATGCACAGATTGGCATAAAGCTGGACAAGGTATGATAAATGAACAAATAATGACATAGGAGGGGCATATGTTAAGCCTAATCAGTTAGTCAATTGGTTGTGCACAGCCGAAACTTGTTTTGAGCAACCGCTCTTCCTCAGGGCTGATGCAGGGTTATTTTTGGAGTGGCAAAATAATTAAATTGCACGTAAATGCAGTAGTATTGCCCGTTTAGAATGAGATGAACAAGTGGCTATTTATATGTGTAGCCTTAAAAGTTGCTAAGGGTGGTTCACCGATAGGCTGCCACCTCGATATGGCTGCAGTCATTTTGTCGTGTTGGGCGAATGCTGTACGTGGTCAGAGTTCTCCTGTTGGAATTTGATCACAGTCATCCTCAATGCGGCTATCAGACCATGGTGTAAGGTAAAATAGTGTAGCAGCGGCCTGCACTCCCACTATGGAGAGGCGGCCAATGCTGTTCGACAGAGCATTCAATGGCAGTAAACATTGAGCTGAGCACTCTGCATGACAGCTCCACCTTCTCAATGCCGGCCCCTATGTGAGATGGGTGCTAACCAATATGGGTGTCAGTATGGCATCTGTCACTGGAGGCACTGGCTGGTACTCAAATGGACCAACCCATCGAACACAAGGAGGTCATTTATTTTGACGGTGTGTGTGTGGGGTTGTACTTGTATAAATAGGCATATGATGTAAGTGTGTATAGGGGTTGTGCTGTTAAGCATATGCACATGGTGTGTGAGTGGAGGTAGACAACAGGGTTGTTGTCTAGCATGAACTAAACAAAGAGACCAACACAGAAGAATACTGGGCAATGGGATTGACGATGGGACAGAACAGGACACTGAGATCCATTTGGGGCATGACTTGGGCACTGTGAGTGGAACATCAAGTTACAACATGTGCACTGAGAGCAGTATTGGGCAGTATATGGGCACTGAGAGTAACACTGGGGAAAAACCTGACAATCTTTTATTAGGGAAGAATGGGGACTCTATCAGTGAGAAACAATGCTGGGAAGAACCCAGGTGCTGAAGGTGGAAATGGGGAATTACAAATATATTTGAGGAATATTTGGGAAGAATCAGGCACTTAGCAGAAAATTGGAGCAATACTATGCCAAAGAGGGAAAAATCAGGCCAGAAATAAGCACTAAGATGGTAATATCACAGCAGAACTTGGGTACTGCTAGATTGGCATTCATGCAGGATTGGTCACTGAGACTTGCATTCAAATTCAACCTGGTCCCTGATAGTGACAATTTTGCAGACAAACACACTGAGAGTGAAATTGTGGCAGAACTGGGTAATGGAAGTGACACTGGGGAAGAATGCTGGTACCAGGAGATGGCTTTGTGGGCCCAGCTAGATACTGGCAGTGACATTGTGGCTGAATATTGCCATGGAGAGAGTGGCATTGGGACCGACTGAGTGAGACACTAGGGCAGAACTAGGCACTGGGGGAGACCATTGGGGTGATCTTGGGCACTGAGAATGACACTGGATCGGAACTGGGCACTAGGAGCAACACTCAGGTAGACTGGACACTGAGAGCAGCATAATAATAGAATTGGGCACTGAGATGGAGATTGAGGCATAACCTGACACTGGGAGTGACATTTGGCATGGTGAAGGCACTCGAGCAGAAATGGAGAAAAAACAGACACTCAGAGTGACTTTGAGGCACATTCTCTGGTAATAGCAGCCACATGGAGTAGATCTCAGGGACTGAGAGCAAAACTGAGACCAAACTGAGCTTTGAGAGCAACACTGCAACATAATCTGGCAGTGAGGGCCAGATGTGGCAGAAACCTGGCACTGAGAATGACATTGTGGTAGAACTAAACTCTGAGAGTGATATTGGGGAATAACTTGGGCACTGAGAATGACACTGGGGCACATCTATTTGCTTTCGTTGTCAATGATGCAAAAATCAGTCCCTGAGAGTGATGTTGGGGAAGACCCAGGACCGGAGAGTAAAATCAGGGCAGTGACTGTGACAGTTGGGCGTAACATTGGTAGTGAAAGCCAATTAGATCAAAACCTGAGCATCCGAAGTGAAATTAGGGTAGACTAGAGCATTGGGAATGATACAGGGGCATAACTGTGGCAGTAAGAGTGACAACGTGTCAGGATTAGACACTGAGACAGGGACATTTGAGCTGATTTTGGGTCCTGGGGAATGATATCTATGCAGAGCCTGGATCCTGAGACTAACAATAGTGTCGAACAAGGCCACTGAGTCTGACAAAAGCACATAACTTGCTGGTGCATAATGAGGAAGAACCTGGGCTCTGGGAGTGACATTGGAGGAGAACTGGGTACTGTGAAAGATATTGGGGAAGAGCTCTGACATTGAGAGCCAGATGGGGCATGACATGGGCATTGAGACAGCAATATTTGAGCAGAACTTGGTCATTGAGAGCGACATTTGGACAACCATGGGCACTGTTAGTGGCACTGGGGCAGTGAGGTCCACCTGGGAGAAGCTTTAGCACTGATAGCACCATTGGGGCAAAACTAGACACTAACAGAATCATTGTGGCAGGACTGGGCACCGAGAGCCAAATAATGCAGAACCTGGGTACTGAGGTTGCCAATTTGGGGGTAGAGCAATGGCCCTAAGAGAAAAAGTTGGGCAAAGCTGTGGCAGTTTGAGCCCCATGGACAGATCTTGTGCATGTGCACTGAATTGACAGTGGGTAGAGCTGTGGCAATTTGAGTAATCTAGGAGTGCTGCGGGACACAGTGGCTTCCACTGCGGCCCGACTGGGCGTGGATAGTGACACTGCGGCGAAAATGGGAACTAAGAGTTGAATACAGCAGAACTTAGACTTTGGGAGAGCAAACTTGGAGCATAAGATGGGCACTGAAAAACCCACATTGTGCAGAACGTGAGCACTGAGAGGACCATTGGTGGCGATCATGGACACTTTCAACAATAATTGGGTAGCACTTTGGCAGTTTGAGCAGCATTGGCACAACATGGGTACTGAGGTAGCCAATTTGAGGGCAGAACATGGGCACTGAGAGTAATGGTTGGACAGAACTGTGGCAGTGTTAGCCTCATGGACAGACCTTTGGCACTAATCATGGGTTGGGTGGTATCCCAGTGGTAATACTGGCAGGATACAGCCTAACACTAATAGCGCTACCACAACTTGGTCCAGCACAATTTGCACCAGATCATGAGTTGCAGGGGTGGCAAATGCCCAATGGGGTTGGGTAGCACTATTACTGCCGGCGGTCATAGCACCGAAAAAGCTAGAGGTAAAAATACCATTTTCCACCCAACTCGTGATTTGGGCAACCCTTAAATGCAGCGGTAATACCGTTACTGCCGCATTTAAGGGCTCAGGCCAAACTCGTGATGAGGCCCTTAAGAGTGACATTGAGGTAAAACTGTGGTAGCGAGAGCCATATGGGCGAGTACATGGGCATGTGAGCCCGTTGTGGGGAAGAACTAGTTGCTGAAGTGAGAGTGTAGCAGAACTGGGCACTGAGAGACACATATGGCAGAGTGTGTGCATTGGGGAGTGTCACTGAGGCAGAATATTGCACTTAGAGAGCAAAACGTGGGCCAGGGAGTGTGGCGATGGGGCTGTACAGTGGGAGTAAGGGATGTGACAGGGGCCCAAAAAAGACATGGGGAAATGAGAGGCAGGCATAAGACCGACTCTGCGGTGATGCCTTGATGGCTGCCTTCAGCAGATTCGGTCTTACGTTTGTGACGCTGAGACTGAGATCCAGAACTAGATACTGACGGTGGCACTGGGGCAGTATTAGGCACTGAGAGCTAAATGGGGATGAATAGGCACATAATCGTGCTATGGTGCTATCCCAGCTGGACTATTTTAATTCCCTCTACCGGGTGCAGCCGAAGGGTTTACAAAACATAGCAGCTCGTGTGGCAACAGGCACGCCCTATGGGGCTCACATTTCCCTGGTGCTCCGGGCCCTTCATTGGCTTCCGGTTTCCCAACGCATCAGGTTCAAAACGATATGTATCGTCCATCGGGCTTTGCACGACCAGGGTGTGGAATTTCTCTGAGCAAAGTTAATCTGCTACTGCCCTAATCGTTGTTTGCGCTCTGCCTCAGCCTATCTGGTCTGTGTGCCTGCCCTCCGTCATGTGCAGATTGAAGGTTGAGCTTTTTGTATGGAATGAGCTGCCACTAGTCATAAAAAAACTATCCAACCATTTGGGAATTAGAAAAGCTGTTAAGACCTACCTAATTTAGGCGGAGCGGATTAGGGTTATGGCTTGTGCCTTGCCCTCTAGCGTCATGATACCTTAGGGTGACCACGCACTTTAGAAATTCCCATAACATAATAAGAGTGGCATTGATGCTCAACATGTTACTGAGAGAGCACATTTGGGGCAAAACTTGGGCATTGTGTGCAATCATAATTGGGGCAGAACCAGGTACTGAGAACAATACAGGAGTAGATCTGGACAATGAGAGTTACATGGGCCAGAGTTGGGGCAGGAAAAGCAACATGAGGCAGGACCTGGGTACTCCTAATCACATTGGTGCAGAACTGGTGCAGACCTAGGAACTTCAAGCAACATGGGGCAAAACTAAGCAATGAGAGCCAAATTAGGCAGAACTTAAGCATTGAGAGAATGGAATTGTGCAGAACAGTGGCACTGAGGGATTGACATTTGGCAGAACTTGGAGGCACTGATATAGCCATATTTTTGCCAGATCATGGGCAATGAAAACAACAGTTGGGCACAAAGGTGGCATTATGGCTTCATGGCAGGAACCTGGGCACTTAAATAGATAATGGAGCAGAGCTACGCACCAAGAGTGACACTGGACCCCGAGAGAGTAATATTTCAGCAGAGCTTGGGCACTGATGGAAACATTAGAAAAAAAAACGAATGTGGTGAGCTCCACACAGGAGCATTCTTGCACACTGAGAGCACCACTAGGGCAAAATGTAGCAATGACTGCGACACTGGGAAGGAACTGGACACTGAGAGCCAAATGGGGTAGAACCTGAGCACTGTAGGAGCGCATTTGGGGCCGAGCTCTGCATTGAGAGCAACATTGGGGCAGACTGGGTGCAATGAAGATCACATGGGTGAGAAATCGAGTACTGGACCATAATTGGGGTTGAACTAGGCACTGACATTGACATTGGGTAAAAGAAATGGGTAATGAGAGAGCCAAGTAGTGCAGTACTTGGGATTTGGGGGAGCAGAATTGGGGAAGAACTAGAGTACTGAGGTAGAAACGTTGGTGCAGAATATGGACATTGAGACCAACAGTTGGCCAGAACTGTGGCAGTGTGAACCCCATGGGTGCAACCTTGGTACGGAAAGTAACATTGAGGAAGAACTGTGATAGTGAGAGCAACATTGGTGTGCTCTTTGGCATTGACACATGTACTGAGGCAGAACTAGGGACTGTCAGTGACACTGGGCCAGGCATGGGCACTGGGAGCCAAATGGGGCAGATCGTGTACAGTGGGAGAGAAACGCTGAGGCGTAATTGTGCATTGAGAGAAATATTAGGGCAATGAGAATTACATGGGTCAGTGCTTTATGCACACCTAATGCAGGACTGACTCTTCCTCGCCCGTATAGGCTTTTTAGAGGTCGTCTATAACAAATTCCCTATATTGTAATGTTATAAACCTCAAAAACACACAATGTGTTATCCTCTCAATGATGAAAAGCATCTCCAGGCATGTTTGAAAAGTGACTGACATTGCTGCTCTGACATGCCATCTTACAATTACCCACTTCAACTTTACTAATCTGATCAACCTCAGAAGGATGAAAGACTGAGTTCTACTTAGCCAGATCTTAACCTGCAACCTGCATGTTACACAAATATCTCCCCAGTACGTGCATTAATCAACTGTGATAATATAGCTGCATAGTTTAATGTGCTTTCCTACACGGATAGCAGATGCAAATAATGCAGTACCGGGTAGCCTGCCTTGAAACTCCAGGACCATTCAATTCTGAAACAAAAGTGTCAAGACATAGCGATCTAGATTCAAAACAACCTCAAAACCCATTCCTGGGAGAACGAATTGAACCATATTTTTCAGTAATCACAAAATGCTACTATATAACCTGAAAAATCCACAACCACTTAGGGAAAACAAATAAAGCCTAAGGATCCTGCAAACCAGTACCATAAATATATATTTTTTTATTAAAGCTAAATCATACATTTTGAATACAAAAACACAAAATACATAATATTAAAAAATCATGGTACACAGTCATTGGATCACCGTGTTGATTGTTTTTCACAATAGGGTGTATCAATGCCTTCCCCACAGTAAATCAATGCAAGCAATTGCTGTTACAAAAACAAAATGTGTCAACTCCATTGTGGCATGGCTGTATAATGTTTTGTCGACACAGTGTTTCGGTGCACTTTCTCATCATAGATTATCATTACATCTAGGCGATTTTAGCTTAAGAATTCAGTTACAGTTGGTACTTGTATTATTCGGTCACAGTCATTGCATGGATATATCACAGGGTATCAGGGTAGAATACAGATTGCAGCATTGTCTTGCATTAGTTGCATGTCTTTTGAGGCGGTGGTAGGTTACTGGCACCACCTAATTCGATTGCATACATTGTGGATTACAAGAGGTGCAGACAGGATTGCATGGCGGTAGTAGGTTGTAGGCACCACCTAAAATAGATTGCATAGATTGTAGATTATAGAAAGGTACAGGCAGGGTTGCATAAATGACATCTGTAGGCTGCATGTTTTGCAGCCAGCATAGAGTTAGATAAGACTTTGAGCTTGTAATCATGTGGCTCCTTCTTAATGAGGGACCTGTTTGTTCGAAATGTCACATATACCATTGGTGATCCCATAACATATGAGAATATTTACTTAAGGTCATTTTCCATCATGGTTGCCTGTAGTGTATCAGGCCTGGTAAAATGGCAGCCAAGGCCTTGTAATTTCTCCTGTGTCCAACCTACATTTATCCTCTCTGTAGGAAAGTGGTCACACCCCTGAGTCAACTAGGGATCCCTGTATAACCCTGTGACACCCTACTGCAGCACCAAGTTTTGAAGCTACTTGGATAATATCCTGAGAGGCACCGGACTCTTGCTAAGCCACCCACCTAGCCTCAACCAACCACTCACATTTCCCTAACATTTTCTTCCTGGCGTGACACATCATTAGTTATTTTCTGTATGGTTTTTGCCCAAAAATCAGCCCGAATCTACTTTTATAACTCGGAAAGGAGATTTTAGAATTTCCAGGGTTGAATAAAAAATCTGGCGGTAACCGCAAACCCACACAACCCTCACTAGTAAATTTGAAGGAGTCTGTGGATCACTTTTCAGACAGTCTGCTAGGCTAATCAACCTCCCCAGATTTTCAAGAGGGAAACTCCACTGCTATTGTCCCTTTGGTCACCAGTTATTTAATAGGTGTATAAAGTAGGTGTTTTAAAGTATAATGGTATCGTATAACTACAGGGCACACATAATGCAAATTGACATTGATTTTAAAAGTTGCAGCTTTAAATATCATTAAACAGAAAACATCAATCATCCAAACCATCATATATGGTTCACTCGAACGCTGGCAGAACTAAAAACAACTAAAAGACAGGTGGAATATACCTAGCTAAAAGACAGCACTCTGTAAAACTTAGCAATCTGGAAAATCAAGGCAAAAGAATATAAGATGAAAATTGTAGAAGTTAAGCATAACTTCTACAACAATCAAATCTCCCAGGCTGGAAACCAAACTAAAGAGCTCTTTGGACCTGAGGTCTTGGCAAAAGCCTGTTTGTATAAGTCTGGTCATTAAACCTACTAATGACGACTGCAAAGAAGTGCAGAAAGCCTTCGCGGATAAATTGAAAACTGGCCAAAAGAAAATTCTTCAAGAATTAGCGAAAATAACCCCTACTGCTACCTACAGGGAAGTCAATTGTAACAGTACTGAGGTGGCACAGTTTAATTCCAAAATCACCTCAAAACCTTTATTTGACGGAGAGCAATCTCCTCAACAATTTTAGGCTGAGTTCAGTTTTAAAGAACACACCACGACAGAAATTTGTAACATTATGCGGGCCATGAACCCTACAAGCTGCCCGGGTGAACTTCTACCTTGGAAAATTATACTTGAACATAAAGATGTGTTTGCCCCTTTTCTCTGCCGATTTGTAAATATTTCCTTCCGTACTCACCATATCCCTTCTTCTATAAAACATGTAGCAGTCACCCCGCTGTTAAAAAAAGCTGGCCTAGATCCTAAGATCCTAGATCATATGCTTTCTGGTTTGGAGTCCGGCAAGTTGGGGCTGCTGATGCTGTTGTTGGATCAGATGTTTACTTTTGGAGGTCTCTCGGGGGAGGCAATAACTAGGCTCAAATCGTTCCTTGAGGGATGTAGTTCCCAAGTATACTGGGGCGACATTGCATCTGATGCCGAGATTACTATCTGTGGAGTTCATCAGGGGGCATGTCTTTCCCCCTAGCTTTTTAATATTTACATTATTCAATTATGTAGGGATCTTGATAATTTGGACCTCTTTTTCTGCAACTATGCAGATGATTTTCAGTTGGCTTTGGAGGTCTGTGGAGACCACAATAAAGATCAACAAACATTGGACGGGGTCTACTTGATGGTGAAAGGCTGGATGACGACTAACTGGCTTTGCCTGAACGCCACAAAGACGGAGCTAATGTTATATGACCCCAGACAAGCCAGAGAGAAGCTGGACCCCTTGTATAACAGCTTCCTGGTCGATGGATGCAGGATTCCAGTGGTACATAAGTTCAAGACCCTGGGTACTTACTTGGAGGCCAATGTAGATGACAATGCCCATGTTGATGCAATTGTAAAAAGCACCAATAACCGCTTGAAAATGCTTCGCCAAGTGGCTCCTCTGGTCTCACAGGACAACCGCAAGAAATTGCTTTGAGCTGTAATATTACCAAGAGTGGACTAGTGCAATGCCCTCTTGGGAGGAGCCAAGGAGGCAGACCTTCAACGACTCCAAAAAATGTGGTACGTATTGTTTTCCAGATGAAGTGCCTAGAGCCCACATCAGCAGCCAGGAGGACTCTCCACTGGTTGCCAGTCTCGGCTAGAGTACAGTTCAAGCTACAGACCATTTGTCACAAATGTGTCTATGGTGATGCCCCTATATATCTCAAGAATAGGTTGAGATTATATATACCTAGGAGAATCCTCTGATCAGCTAAGGCCTGTTCTCTACAAGTGGATTGAGTCAAAAGAACTTGTGTAAATGGTTGCGCTTTCCATGTATGGGCAGCACGGGCCTGGAATGCCCTGCCTGATTCCTTACGTAATATAGCCGATCTTCTGTTTTTTTTGGAAACAGTTAAAGACCATCCTGTTTTCATAATTCTGACCTAGCTACCAGCTTTCATTAGCTAGCACTCTATTTCTCTTCCTTCTTCATGGCGCCTGGACGTCCTCAGGCTTTGGCGCCTTACAAATAAATTAACATAACATAACATATGCGTTTATTACCTACACTGTTTCACTTTTTAACAAGAGCTTTGTCAGGGCCTAATGCAATCATTAATACACTAAAGATGAATAATCCCAAGTGCAAGAGAGTTATACAAAATAATTGTTAGAGCGTGCTTCATCATCAGATGAATGATATTTCAAAAAGCAAAAAGGGAATAGAAGAAATATTGGCATAAAGTATTAGTTACCCAGCAATCGACAAAGAAATCGTCTGGTGAAGAATGGAAAGGTAATTGAAAAGAAAAATAAATATTGAGAGGAATAAAGAAAAAGAAACACACACATTATTAATAGTTTAAATCCATTGAATTAACTTAATAAATAGTTACAGTCAAACACAGAGTATTGGTAATTATTAGTGTTAATGATATGATATGATGCGTCATTTATAACGCACCCGTACACACCTGTACACAAGTGTTTCAAGGTGCGACTAGACAAGGTAGGGAGACAAAGGGGAGGTCGAAACAAACAATCTTACTAGGCCTTGTGTCATTCAGATCGTGCAAGTGTGGGGGGGGAGAGGAGAAGTGCCCCGGGGGGGGGGGGAGAGGGAAGTGCAATCAGGGCAGCATTGTTCTGAGTAAGGACTCAGGGGAGCCAGCTCTGGGTAGTACAAGAAGGCAGGGGATTGTAGGGTTACAGATACAACCGCTAAGTGGGTGGAGGCCCAGAGGCAGTGCAGGTGCTTACAGATCGTGGAGGAGCCTGGTGCCCATTGGGTTCTAATGGTAGCCAGGCGACCAGTCAGCGCAGCAGTCATTAAGATAATGGCAGTCATTAGGATTTATTAATTAGGATTTAGTAATTAGAGTGATATGAAATTGTAAAAAGGTGATAAAACCCACCCCTGTTATTTGCAACGCATGTATTCCAATCTTCAGAGTGTTTCCCACAATAACATACTGAAGAAATATACATGAATCAAAAACCACGTGTATGGGAATGGTCCACCACGCTGTTTTGAAGAAGTTAATGAAATACATTTATGATGTTATAATAAAACTTTAAATAATTCCTTACTTGTCTGAATTGTCTTAATTCATTTGTAGGTTCATTAACAGTGCCCCACATTCATATCTGGAAATGTTTTCTGAGTTAACATAAATAGGTGTAAAGCTCCCCTTCATAACATTGGCAACATCTATAAAGGTAAGAACGCTTGTAGTCCCCAAGAAAGTGTTAAATATAGACATCAGAACATTACCACCCTAAATTCTGATAAAGTACATTTTCCTTTGATTCCAAACCAGTCATTGGGCCTCTGTGGTTCTGGAATCAATGGATGATTACGGGTTGTCGGCACGTGCATTCCGGCATGCTGAAAACAGCGGCACCAGCATCACAGAAACACTGTGAAAAGTTGCCAAAACTGACAACACAGTTGACCTTGGTGCTGGTGCCCCTGGAACCAGCATTGCAATGTTGGACCCACCAGTGCCAGAAACTGCAGTGCTGCAGTTACCATAACCGCAAACCAAGTGATCACCAGAACAGGAAACAGGCCAGCGGCCATTACAAAAACACAATCCATTCAATCTGCAACGTCCAGGTTACATCCACCCCACCTGAGTGAAGAAATAGCAAAAGGACCATGTCACCTCGCATCTGTGAGACCCACCAGCGTAAACTGCGCTTTTCGGAGGCAAAGCTGAGCATGCTTACGGACACCATTGCTCTGCATGCAGGGGAGTTATACTCCAATGATCAGCGCCACCAAACCCAGCTGTGCAAGAAGTCAATATGGGAAGAGGTGGAAAAGAGGGTCTCAGCAGTGGGTACAACCCCAGGCACAGTGATAGATTGCCACAAGCACTGGGAGGACCTCCGCCTCATGGTCCGGAACCTCCTCTCTGCACACCGGAGGTAGAGCATTGCCACTGGTGGTGGGACCACTGGTGGTGGGACCTCCTCGCCAATACTTCTGATGCCCTGGGAGGAGAAGTGCAGCAGTGTGCTGCACATGGAGTCGATTGAAGGGGTTGGTGCTGTGGAGGCCAGAGCCGGGATACCCGACGAGGCCGGTGAGTATACATAACACCAATGTAATAAACATCAGCCCTGGCCACCCTGCTCCCACCACTGTACCACCCTATCACTAAAATGGGCATTGCACCATCCGCAAACCCCCACAATAGCCTGTATGCACACCCCTGCACATGAACCAACATCCAGGTTGCATTCGTGGACATGCAACCTGGCCCCCTACCAATGTCCCATGCCTGAAATACATGATGAACACTGCACCGGCACCCTGTACTGCCAAGTGTATAAGCATCTGCCCCCACACAGGCACACATCACCCTGCCACAGCGGACTGCATATGTGCCTGCCGTGCTGCCACTGCCTTCAGAACACAGCAATGCTGACCCTCATCTCCACCCACACCTCAGTACGGTACAGAGAGCGCTCTTCTCGACCTCCAGACACACATGGTCGCAAAATTGGAACATGTCAAGCCGGGGCTGCTGATGTTACTAGATCTATCAGTGGCCTTCGACTTGCTAGATCATAAAATCCTGTTGGAGCGTATGGCTTCAGTTGGCTACAGTTGGCGGACTCTCGCCAGAGGCAATTACATGGCTCAGATGCTTTCTGGAGGGCCGTCTCTCGCAGTTTATTGGGGTGACAATGCCTCTGATGTGGAAACCATCGTATGTGGGGTGCCACAGGGGGCTTGTCTTTCCCCTATGCTATTTAACATTTACATTCTACCATTGTGTAACGAGTTGACACTGATAGATGTTTTTTTCTGCAATTATGCGGATGACTTTCAACTGGTCCTAGAAATCACTGGGGACCACGAGAAGGATCAGCTGGATACAATCTACCTGACCATCAAAGGATGGATGTCAACCAACTGGCTGTGTTTGAATGCAGCCAAGACAGAGCTTATGTTGTTTGGTCCAAGACTCGCAAGAGCTGGCCTTAGCCAAAAGTATGCCAACTTTATCATTGATGGCAGCCAAATAAAGGTTGTGCCCAAAGTTAAGACTCTTGGCACCTACATGGAGGAAAGCCTGGACTGCAACGCCCATGTAGCTGCTATCACAAAAAACACTAATTATCATCTCAAGGTGCTACGACAAATTGCCCCCCTAATTTCATTCGAAAAATAGAGCTAAATTGGTGAGGGGCATGATCCGCCCCCGAGTTGACTATTGTAACGCCCTACTGGGAGGTGCAACCAGGTTAGATGTCCAAGAACTACAACAAATTCAAAACTCAGCCACACATATCATCTTTCAGATGAAACATTCGGAACCAACCACTGCAGCACGGAAAAGATTATATTGGTTACCAGTGGTAGCTCGTATCCAATTTAAACTATTAACGACTTGCCATAAATGTATTTATGGGAATGCTCCTGTGTATTTGAAAGCACAAGTAAGCATATACCACCCCCCAAAGAAAGTTGAGTTCTGCTGAGAGCTTTCTTTGAAACAACACCCGGTCAAACGTGCTAGGGGCCTTGGTCGGGCTTTCCATGTCCGGGGGCCAATAGCTTGTAAGGCTCTGCCATCAATAGTACGAAAAATTGAAAACCAGCTTGAATTTTGAAAGCAGTTAAAAACAATACTTTTTAACCAATACGACTGATTTTGTAGTAGCTGCCTCATACTTCTGTCTCTCTGTGCCTGGATGCCCACGGGCTTTGGCACAATACAAATAAAATAACATAACATAACATAACACCTGACCACCCTTGGACGCAATGGCAATGACATGTGTCCCCCACGTCCCTGCCAGGCTTACCTGATATCCCAAATGCACATACTGGCCCGGCAACTGGGTCAGCCATCAAGCCCATCCTTGCCCCATCAATACCACCCCTCCGCACCCCAACTCCCCACAGCCCGACAGGCCATCCCCCAAAACCGTACCCAGCAAGTGCCAGGACACCACACCAGTAACCCCAGCACAGCAGTCTACCATGTACAAACATCCCACATCCTGCAGCTGAGTACGCACAATAGAAGCATGTGTGCACCATGCCATGTACCACACCATGTCCCCACTACAGTACAGCCACGACCAACATAATGCATGTATCAGTGCTTCTTGAATCCACATTGGTCCCTAAAATCATGCCTTTCTGACTCCCTCAGGCACATCCTCTGACAGAGAAGGAGGTCAACCAAGCACTTCAAGGGGCACCAGATGACGCCAGCGCAATACTGCATGGACCACCAACACCACCCAGGACACTGCAGTGACCACTGTCACTAACAGAACTGCACACCCATCCCAGCAGCACTACCTGCTGTGGTCACGACTGCTGCTGCGCCCACCCAGGCAGCACTACCTGCTTTGGTCATCACTGCAGCTGCACCCACCCAGGCAGCACTACCTGCTGTGGTCACCACTGCTGCTGCACCCATCCTGCACCCAGCTAGGCAGCAATACCTGATGTGTTCACCACTGTGGCTGCACCCATCCTGGCAGCACTACCTGCTGTGGTCACCACTGCTGCTGCACCCATCCAGGCAGCACTACCTGCAGTGCTCCTATTGCCCACAAGCCAAGCAGCAGGAGGAAGGACACTTCCACCATCACTGCAGCACCATGCATGATTCCATGATTCCATGATTCCAGTGCAGGGGACGCTGCCAACAATGCTGGAGACACCACAGGGAACATCACCGACCACACCAGCCGTGAGGGGCCTGAATTCAGCCCAAATACCCTCACAAGCCCACACCGCCCACCCTTCCCCAGTGTCAGGGAAATGGATGGCAGTCTGCACCGTATTGAGGAATGGCAGGATGGCTTAACTGCCCTATTGCAGCAGTGTCTTGAGGGGCCATGCTGATGAGGGGAAGTGTGCATGCCACTGGTCGTCGCACTGCACGTGCTCTTGGACATGCTACAACTGCCATTGTACTGATGGCCAGGAGGGTCAGCGAGGAGGACAGCATAATATCCTCTAATGTCTCTTCAGGAATCCCTGGATAGACAGGCCAGTGAGACAACACACATGGCATCCACAAGCTCCATGCCAGCAGGTTCTGTCCATAGCAGCCCAAGGCGGAGGTTGATTCACCTGTCAGTCACACCACACAGTGGCACACCTGGTTGAAAGCAGCCCTGTAAATAGGCAAAGGACAAACATGTGCCATGGAAGTGTCTTTGGCAGGAACTACATGGACAATGTGACACAAGTTGGGGGGGTGTGGGGAGTGATAGTTGGGGAGGGGGAGTGGGAAGGGATAGTTGGGGCGGGGGTGCTGGTCCATCTGTTATTGCATTATATTCTTGGTGTTGCATAAATATCATGATTGGACATTAATGTTTAGTGTGAGAGTGTTTTATTCCAAGGACAGTGCAGATTATGTTTGCTGGCCAAGGCCATGTGCTTGTGTGATGTGGTCAGAAATATTGGCGAATTAGTGCATCGAATGCATCACAGCCATCCATGGCATCCCTGCAATGTGTCAATGGCCGCTCGTCCTCACTGTCATTCTCATCCTCCACCTCTGCTGGGTGCATGTCCATTTCCGGAGGAAGTGGTATGTTGCACCTGATACACATGTTGTGCAACATGGCACAGCCCAGGACTACCTTGCCCACCTTCACATGGCTGTACATGAGTGCACTCCCCAATCTGCTCAGGCAGCAGAACATTGCCTTTAACAACCCAAATGTCTGCAGCACAGTGCACTGAAATGAGCATAGTTATAAGCTGCTCGTGCTGGTCCTGTGGTTGCCTGACTGGGGTCATCAGCCATGGCATTAAGGGGTCTTTGGCATCACCTGCATGGGAGGGACAGAAAGGGGGAAGAATCATTGTGGTGCTAGTGTCATGTTAGTAAAGTCTGTATGTTGGTCGTTGTCACATGGGATTGGCACACGATGTAGCAAATGGCACAGATGACTCTAGTATGTGGCGCATTGTCAATGGTAATTGCAGTTTCCTATTTCTATAGATGGTTAGACGTTGAATATGTGATCTACTTACTTTCTGTCTGCATACATACATGTAAATGGAATGAAATGGTAAAACTTGTAATTTTGCCGGTCCTGATACAAGGGTGCCAGTGGGCTTACCAGGAGCATTGTTTCTGGACCGGCAAACTACAATTCTGCCTTCCACAGCCGCTGTGCCTGACAGGTCTGACCTTGCTGGGCTCAGCTGTCCCATTAGGCAGACTTGTCACAGAAGCATTGCCACCGTTGTTGGCATTGACAGTGATTCCAAGTCCGCATTCGCATGGAATCCGATGTGACTCCACAGGAATGGTGACTTGCAATTTCCAGCGCATGCCTTGGCAGGCCGCCGGGACTTGTACTGTCCCGGTGGCACTAGTAAACTAGGTCCCAGAAACAGCATTACGTGTTTGGCATCATACTGCCAGTGTCACCGGTGGGTTACCGCCAACCTCGTGATGAGACTCTTGTTCGGGTTCCCTATGATGTCACTCGTTCATTGCTGGCCAATCTAATTGCAAATTTCATACATGGTGGGTGTGATGCTTGTATTAAAATAGCATCCTAGTACTTGAGATTGCTGACGTCTTTCTTTGGCAAGCAGCAGTCACAGCAGTCACAGGAACAATGCACATATTTGAACTTGCATTTATATCGGTAATGGGTACATGCATGCAGGCATACTTGCATTCATTTTTTTTGGATGCAGCATGGAAGTGGTTGCAAATGATCTATGAATCATGCAGACTGATTAATGTGGATGTATACACTGAAAAGTATGAATCATGGTTTTTGTTTTATTGTGAAGGATATGGCAGGGTATTGATTGCCATGCAGGCAATAGCCTTGGCCCCTATGCAAGGTGGGTGGGTGGTTTGCAATCAATTTTCCATTGTCAATTCACACACACCTTGCCCTATCCCCTTATGCCTATACCACCTTCAACTTTGCCCATTGTGTGTGCCCATTCGGGTTCTGTTTGCATGTCGTACAA
Organism: Ambystoma mexicanum; assembly: GCF_040938575.1. NCBI lineage: Eukaryota > Metazoa > Chordata > Amphibia > Caudata > Ambystomatidae > Ambystoma > Ambystoma mexicanum. Next base: position 366,795,356 of record NC_090934.1, on the reverse strand, counting down.
AGGTCATATCACCCATTCATTCATATGTGCTGCTTTTTGGTTTGCATTCATGTCACATGCATATGGGTATGTGCACTTGTAACAGGCAGGTGAACTGGCTACATGCTGTGGTGGGGAGGTGGGCTGCATTGGTATGACTTGTCTGTGCTGCAAGCAGTGGGGGTTGGGCTCATTGTGTTTTTGCAGGAGTATGTGCCATTGGTGTGATGCATTCGGGTACCTGTAGTGTATTTGATGTGCCTGTCCAGCTTTGCAGTAATAATGAGTGGTTGTGCTCTGTCTGGCCATTTCACACATGCGAGTCATGCCCTTCAACTCATGCATGCAATGTGTGTGCATGACATTGCATTAGGCACATGCACTGCTGAGAGTTGTCCACCCCCCATTCCACAGAGCACATGCATTGTTTATTCAACTCACCCAAAAGCCAGGTATGCTCTCCGCTGTGACGTGCCATGTACCCTGGCAGCATGGAGTACCTCAGCACCACAGCAGTGTGTGTCGATCCTGGGAATCTTGCACAGCAATGGGTGATGAGGTGGTGTGCATCACACACCATCTGAACACTCAGGGAGTGATGCAGTTTCCTGTTCCTGTAGACTGCCTCAATGGCATTTCTGGCCACCAGCTCCACATGTGTGCAGTCCAACTCACCAATTACGTTGGGCATGCCTGCCAGGGCATGGAACGCAACTGTGGTGGCATTAACCTTGGCAACTGTTCTGGGTAGGGCAATGTGGTTGAACATGTGCCACAGGAGGGCATCCAGGACCTGAAAAAGGAACCTAAAAAAACAGGGTTGGGATAGCCCGTGCAGCTCACCTACAGTATTTTGGTACATGCCGGTTGCCAGGACATGTAGCACAGACACTACATTGACCAAGGGGGGCGTGGGGTGGCAGTATGGATGTGGATGAGGCTGACAATGGTGTTGTGGATCAGGTTGACCATGGAGGTGATGGTGTCCCTGTCCAGCCGGTAGAGGGTGTGGATCTGTGTTTGGCTGAGGTTGAAGGGTGTGGCCCTTATGTAGGCAGTGGCTGCCTGTGCAGTGCTATCTGTTGGTCATTGTTGTTCTGCATGGCCATGATTATTTTCCTTCTCCTCCTGTCCTCCGCCTCCTCTGCCTCTCTGCCACTTCCAGTTGTATCCCTGCATGCAGGGCCTCCAGCTCCATTACTGCTACTGCAGCTGCCAGCATGGTTGTGTTGGAAGGGGCGCAAGGTGTGAGAGGGGTCCTTTTGTTCATTCACAGTGCTCATGGTGTGTCACATGGGCTGAGTTTAGCCACCTCTAGCCTGTTCCTGAACACCTGACACTGTTTAACACCTGGTTTAACGCCTGGTCGGCAATACCAGTGTTTCTGGCGTGGTTATCATGGTGCCACTGCCACTTTTATGGCAGTTTTTCGTCAAGTCGGTGCTCAGAATGTGTCCATACTACCGCCATGCGGGTGTTTCAGGCACAGCCTATAGGCCATTCCGCAGATTCTGGTCACGGTGCTGCCGGATACGGTAGCACCGTGGATATCACTTGCAGTGACAGTGTTTGCAGCATTGCAACTCATAGTATACCGGTCCAGAATAAGGGGCCGATACGGTGTGACTCACACTGCTATTTCCAGAACGGCATACTTGTAATGAGGCCAATTCACTTCTTTTTACATTCCTCCTGAAAATATAATCATTAATGGAAGTGAAGTAAGTGTATTTAAAACCACTTTGCAGAAAGAAAAAGATCATTTAAACATTGTCCCACAATGCTCAAAGTACTGGGACAAGGAAAAGGGATTTGGAGGCACTAGACTGCAAAGTGCAGTCTAGTGATTCTAATGCCCCACACCTGAGAGGAGCTGGTGAGTATAAAGTGCCCCCTCAGTTGCAAGTCATTAGGAAAAGCAGAAAGTGGAGGTATTATAGAGACACCATGTTGCTGTGGCAGCAGAAGTTGAAGGGAAGTCAAGATGCCGGAGCCAGCGTTGTTTGTGAAGTAAATGTCAGCTGCACAGCGGGAACCCTTGTTTCAGCAAGCTTTTATCCAAAGTGACTTGTACTCCAGTGGCAGGTGAAACTCAGTGCTCATGGAGCAAGGAATGCTCCTCTTCCGGCCGGCATTGGCCGCAGGAAGCAGAAAGAAGCAGAGTACCTTGCAGCAGAAAGTGGAGGAAGCAGAAGTGGCAGTGGCGCAATCGGACTCGTATGCAGCAGCCAGTGAGTTCACTAGAATTGTGTGACCCCGGGACAATCTGTGATCGCCCACTGGCCAACATTAAGAATATTGAATACCAAACTAATGTACAGAAGCTAAAGTAGCAGACTGAGAATAGCGTTGCATACCAATCTGATACTGTAGTATCTGGGAACCCAGATGAGCCAGCCAGCATGCAGGAACCACACAGGACTCAGGCAAGCAGAAACAGGAAATGTACTTTATTTCTTGGATCTCAGGTATCACCACGAGAGCTACAATACTGTGCTGCTATGCTAGTACTAACACTGGCGATGTATGACTGCACCATTATAATGATACACTATCACGGGTGCTAGCTAACTGCACCACAACACAACACTCCTGAAAAACTACACACAGCATCAGCCCTTCGTTAGATTATCACAACATACATCCATGTCAACATTCACAACATACGACCTACACTAAACAACACCCTACACTGCCAAATACATCATGCCCACAACTATCAAAACAACCACACAATAAATGGAAAAACACCAGCGTCATGCAAAAATAGTTGTGATCAGAAACTAAATTAAATATAACTCAGAAACATTGGAAAGTGCTCCCTAAACGATAACAACTTTTCAAGCAAACAGTAAAACAACATAGCCCAAACCCATCTAGCATTTAAATGGCACATCTCGACACCAAATCCATTGTTCAAAACACTGAAATTATCAATTTATGCGTAAAACATTTGAATTTAGAAATAGAATAACACATTTTTCACCAACATCATTACCACTATCAGCATACATAAGCACTAGCACAAAAGTACCACTTTAACATAATCTCAACTCCCGCACAACGCCTCATTCACATGCACAATGGTCCTTCCCTAGCTGAACATTACGATTTGAAATATGTTGCCAATGAAACTTCAAGTTAAATGAGACATAAATAAAACGAGGCTCCATAAATACGCTGCTGCTAAAAACCACTGCATTACAACCATTAAAACACAACCGCAGCATTAAGAATTACAAAACCCTACAGTCCTACGAAAATCGTTATCAAGTTGCTGAAAAATGCTCCAATAAACCGAGCTGTGAAGCTGAAATGTAAGTCAGAAAGGTTGCAATGCAGAATCCAACAAACCTCTACATTCTACCTTTCCTCACTGATGCCGCATTAACATTAATAAAACTACAATGGTGGCGAGCAGATAGATCTTGGGCCTCATTACGGATCCGGCAATAACCGTGCCGGTGCTACGGGTGGGATGCCACCAGACCCGCAAATATTTACCACCACCTGACTTCCCGGTGCCACGGGGAGATGACAACCCTGGCGGACCAGTAAGTCAGGTGCCGGTAAAATGTTGTTCCCAATTCCCATAGGAATCTATGAGAATCCACTCCATCACCAAGGTCTCACTTCAGAAGCATCCTTGTCGCCAAAATGTAGTTTCTGGGAACCTAGATGAGCCAGCCGGCATGCAGGAACCACGCAGGAGTCAGGCAAGTACGAACAGGAAATGTACTTTATTACTTGGATCTCAGGTAAGAAGGTTACAGGGGAGAGATAGGGTTAGGCATCCTTCTACTACAGGTTTCCATCTCCAACTCCTTTCCAACAGTCATTAATGGAATCCTTAGCACTCACCATTCTACATTCCAACAGGGGTTCTTCAGATAGCTGACACTCACATAATAAGTGGGGCATTCATTCAGCATACACACATGCCAGACAACATGCCAGACACCACAGATACAAAGCAGCTAGAGTGGCAGCATAAGACACTGGGGAACAGACAAGAAAGTTATCATTGTAATTACAATGATCGCAGTAATTGCCAAAGTCAAAAGAGGGCTATATCAAGGGAAGGTAACAAAAGATACCATTGCCAAAACCAAAAGATGGCAATATTAAAGGAAATTGACAACAACCAATATTGCCAAAGCCGAACGAGGGCAAAGCTAAAGCAAGTTAATAAGAACTGTTAGGGAGAATTCTCTGTTTAGGCTGAATTTCCTAACCTAGTGAGTCCCCCAGCAGTTTTGCTGGATTTCTGGAGTTTGTTTTTTTCTCCTGCCAAGAGTGAGACTCTTTTTCTCCCACTCCTGGACATGATTTGTAGTGTTCCTTTGAATGTTAAAGTGTTTTATGGGCTATGGGGTCCTTTACTCCATAGGGTCTCATATGTTTTTCCTATATGTGTTACACAGCACCCTCTGTGCCGTAACACCGGGGTGTCATAGTGACCCCCCACTATAGACTCCATACCCTGGGACTGACTACTGTCTCCCAGGGCATGTAAAGTCCAGGAGGAAGAACAAATGGCAAGTGGAAACTTTCTATTACTGGCTGATGAACCCATTGGAGTCTCAGCCAGTGTTTCCTTAGTGTCTCTGGGTTTGTGGGAACAACAGAACTTAGATGTCTATAATTATATCCCAGATAATACTAAAGAGTATTATAAGGACAGTGCCCAGGAGAATGGTCAGGAGACTCCGGCCATTAGGGACACTGGGGCCAGCATAACTGTGGTGGGCAAATCATTTTTTCAGGCTGAGGATGTTGCTAAGGCACCCAAACGCCTCACCAAGTTAGCTGGTGGGCCTGTGCAGATGCTTCCCCAACTACCAGTTCTCATCCAGTGTAATGACATGACTGTGAAGATACCTGTCAGCATAGAAAGTGAGGTGCCAGGAAGGGTTCTGCTGGGTAATGACCTGAAAACTCTTGGAGTAGTGTCACATACCCCCAGACCTCCTAGTAAAAGGTTACAGAAGATCACTAGACCTGCAAGGGAGAGAACCTTGAGAGGTGCTCCCAAGGAGATGATGAAGAAAGAGATCACTCCTGCTCCACTGGAGATGTCAGCTGCTGTATCTAAGAAACTAGAAGAAAAAGGGAAATCTAAAACTTCTAAACAGAACCCCACAGTCAGCACTCCAGTGCAGCCAACAAGGACTTCCCCTAGGTTGTCCAAAGTTACACCAGTAACTCCCCCTCCAGCTGAGGCTGAGAGGGAGGTACAACCCTGTATGGTTGAACTAGACTCTGAGGAAGAGCTAGTGGAAGGCCAGGACCTCATTGGAGATCTGGATCTGGTTGACCATCCTGAGCTGCAGTCTTTACTGGCAGAAGGTGGACCCAACAGGGCAGACTTCAGTAAGGGACAGAGAGAATGTCCAACTCTGGAAGGTCTTCGCCACCAGGCAGATGCTCAGGCTGAAGGGCAAGAGCCTGGGAAATATAGGTTACACTGGGAAGATGGCCTCTTCTACAGTGAACCAACAGAGTCTGCACCTGGGGACAACAAACGACTTGTAGTACCCAAAGAGAACAGACCACAGTTCTTGCAGTTAGCCCATGAGATTCCTTTGGCTGGTCACTTGAGTTTGAAGAAGACTAAGGAAAGGCTCTCACTCTACTTTTATTTGCCAAAGATGGGGGCTGAAGTAGATAAGTACTGCAGGAGCTGCCACACCTGCCAGACTTCTGGTAAGGTTGGCTCCAAGAATGTGGCACCTTTAGTGCCTCTCCCAGTTGTGGGAGTCCCATTTGAGAGAGTAGAGATTGACATTGTTGGCCCCCTTGATCCTCCAACCTTCTCAGGCAACAGGTTTATACTTGTTGTAGTAGACCATGCTACTAGGTACCCTGGGGCAATTCCTATGAGGACTGTTACAGCTCCGGCTGTGGCTAAGGCCCTCCTTGGTATTTTTACCACGGTTGGGTTTCCTAACGAAGTAATCTCTGACAGGGGGTCGAATTTTATGTCCCACTACATGAAAGCCATGTGGAAAACCTGCAGAGTTACTTACAAGTTCTCAACAGCCTACCACCCTCAGACAAATGGATTGGTTGAAAGGTTCAACAGAACCATGAAGAGCATGATAAGTGCCTTAGAGGACCCCCTTAAAAGAAAGTGGGACCTTCTACTGCCATGCCTTCTCTTTGCTTATAGAGAATTCCCTCAGGAGGGAGTAGGTTATTCTCCCTTTGAACTTCTTTATAGTCATCCGGTCAGAGGTCCATTGGCCCTGATCAAGGAGGGGCTGGAGAGTGCTCCTTCCCCCAAGTCAGTCAGAGTGACTGACTATGTGATCGGTCTCCAAAGGAGAATGTCGCACATGATGGCAGAAGCGAGTGACAACTTGAAAGCTGGACAAGCATTGGTCAAGCACTGGCATGATCAAAAGGCTAACATGGTTGAGTTTACTAGTCTACACAGAAGCCTACACAGAAGCCCTCCAAAGTGGTGCCACTCTGTCTGGGTACCACAGGGGGTGTGGAAGGGGGTTTAGGCACCCTGTACTGAGTTGCCTTGGCAACTCAAGTCGCACTCTTGTGTGATTGGCCCAAGTGGTGAGCCGGCCGGCTCACCACTTAGCATGTTTGATTGACAGCTAGGCTGAATGAATGGGGGTTTATTGCATAAAAGCAGGGCTTTTGGGACTGGAACTTTAGAAGTTGCCACAGGACCTGAAAATCTGACGAGGGAGAAGCTGAGCCGACCTGCTATGACGACACCACTGGTGGAGCCCTGCTGAACCGACTCACCACTTCCCAACGACAGAGGAGATCTCCCTGCTGGAGAGTCTTCTTCCCTTGACTGGTGGGCACAACCAGTTTACCTTCTTTTCTCACATCCCAGGACGTCTTGTGGTTGAATTTCGCGTGCCAAACACCCTGGCAAACAGATAGCCACTTACCACTGGACCGCGAATAAAAGGACCGCTCCTTTTAATTGAGAACTCTGTGGCTGGTTTCTTCCCTGGCAGTGCAACGGACTCCTGCTTTCCTCCCCGACGAGATCCTCTCTTCCTCCGGACGAAGCGCCGACTTGCACCCACTCCCAGGAACAACTGCCCCCGCTGGAGCATTCTCACAATTTTAAGGTACAGTGTCCGCCAGGCCTCCCTTTCTAAAGATTGCTACAAGGTAACAATAATCCCTTAACCTTCTGGACTGGGCTGGCCGCCTTGACCATCTAACTGGTCCCCTTCCTATTGGTCCAACTCTTTCTGAACCTTGTGCGAGACTTTTGGGCACTTTCAACCGTGTGATCTTGGACACATTTTGACCGGAGCCTCTTAAAGTGGGTCCGGCCTTGTTAACTTTGACTTTAAGGTTTTAACCTGCCTTGCTCTCCTGCTGTGTTCGTCCAAAAGTGTTGGGATCTGTTTCTATCTTTGCTCTGCTTTTCTCTCCCTCTTAAACCGATTGATTAGAGTGCCATCTTCGTTAAGCGCTCCCCGCTGTCTGAAAATAAGTGTTGCTTTACTTAACACTTTTCTAATAATCGTTGAAGGGAGTGTATATCTTTTAGTGACCGTGTTTTTGAACTGCTTGATATTAGTGCCAGTGTGTTTAACTAGATGTGTTTTTAAATAAATAATTATATCTCTTTTACACCAAGCTCTGGTCAGAGTTTGCTTGTTCTACTGTGTTCTATTGACCTATTGTGAATACTCTGTAACAGCCTAACTCTTCTTGAGAGAAGTCTGACTCAGCCACCGCTACCAGGTAAATCTGGGTGGTACAGACTGCTACCAATTGGGTTTACTGCCAACCACCTGTAGTCTTAAATCTTTTGCAGTGGTCCCAGAGGGAACTGCACAGGTTTGTGCCTAACCAACATTGCCAAGTCCTAGAGATGGTAATTAATAAGCAAACCAGTTGTAAACCCTACTGCCTATGAGAGGAGGTGGCAAAAGGTAATAAAGATCCAAACAAGCATTGTCTAAGCCAAAGAAGAGCATGTGTGATAAAAAGCCACTATCAGCATTTGGTTGATGTAAGTGGGGAAAACTAGACTGGCATAAGAGTTGCCCTCCAATAGAAAGTAGTCAGGAGCAGAGGAGCATAATCTGTATTTCATGTGGCAACCAGAAGGGTGGAACAAACAGCACCAATGTGTTTCATGTTTTCCCAGAAGAAGTAGCCCATACTGAAGTTGTTGATATTGATATTGTTGAAAACCAAAAGACTTTGTTGTGGCAGGAGAGCATCCCTCCTGACAGAAAGTATTCAGTAGGAGAGGAGCATAACCTGCATTGCCTGTGGCATAAACACCACCAATGTGTTTCATGTCTTTCAGAAGAAACTTTCATTGCTATTGTTGTTGAAAGTCAAAAGACTTTACTAAGTTGTTTGAAGTGAACTTTACCACAGATGTACGTGTAGTAGTGTTAGGAACGTTTAGTCCTGGCAGGCGAGTATACCAGGGCAAGCCACTTTTTGGGAGTAGACCTGGCAGGTTAGTGGAGCGGGAAGAAGTTGTTGAAGTACTGTGTTGTGGCTAAAGACTATGAAGAAGAAGAAGTGGCAAGGCCATTACGTAATCTTGTGAATCATTGTGAAATCATCCTAAAAAAACATTGCTGTGGATAAAGATGAAATGTGGACGTGTTTTTGTTTACTAAGAAGGAGTTGCATTAAACTCTTTTCTACAGGTGGAGAGACAAAGAGTTATCATTTCTTTTAAACTGTTGGAAAGTCTAAGTGAGAGACTTTTTGAGCAAGAAGAAGCTTAGCACCAGAATTTTTTCGGAAAACAAAACTTTACTAATTTTTAACTGTGGGCCTCATTCCGAGATTGGAGGTAGCCATGGCGCTATTTGCGCCATGGCTGCCTCCAATACCGGGTCCGTGTCTTGTCTGGTTGAATGCAGACTTATCGGGACATTCCGACCTGTGCAGATCCGGGAAGTCCCCATTCAACCAACCATTCCCATTCCCATTTGAGCCCCCATAATAGCAGGACCGTTATTAGCGCACGGCTCCCGCTAAGGGACCTCAGAATTGGGTGGTAAGGGTTTAACGGCACAGGTCTCCTTAGCGGTGACCATTATCCCTTACTGCCCGAGTCGGAATGAGCCCCTGTTGATTCAAATTCCTGCTTTAAATCTGGGGATGGGAACATTACCAGGTTACAAGGAGAAAAACAGTTCTTAAGCTTATGTTGTATATAACTGTGATTTTATTATATTTGAACTACCATATATTCCCTTCACATGTTTGTTGTATGTATAAGTGTCAGGGACATATTCCTTTTGTTAGAGTGTTTATCAAATGAAACTCTTTTAAGTTAATAAAACAGCATCTTCTTTTGAAAAACGTTTACAAAGTTGTCCGCCTCACACTACTGACCACTTACAAGACTCTGACTCCATATACATTACTATGGATTCCAAATGCTGCTTCAAGTATATTTGCCATCCAAACATGACGTTTCAAATTGTTTTTGTGGTTTTATAATGTTTTATAATGTAGGTAATAAAAATATGACATCTGCTACAAACCTACCTACATAAACTACAGCATTGTTTGAGTTATTTCTTTACAGTTTTTAGAGATATATTGAAATTATTAATTAGTGCTAGATTGTCATCTATATAAACAACAGAAATTGCAAAATTGCCAAAAGGGATTGCATTATAATATTGAACAATTGTCATGAGTAGCCAGACCAGAGATATACATTCATGAGCTACATTAAATCCTCTGGTTACAGTGTTGGTATTCTGGTTTCATTTTGCCCTAAGAACAATACTCTGTTCCCTTCTGTCATCAGAGTTATTCTCCCAGTGCCCGAATACCTAATGCCTTTCTGGATGTCACTGTTGCCAATGTGTCTAGAGAGGGTATCTGATGTCTAAAGTACTATTGATAACAAATGTTACCTATTCTGACTCTCAATTCTCTTTTAGGACTACCAATGTGATTGTTACCTATAAAAATTGAAACACATATATAACTAATCTCTCTTAGCAATACATTATTTGTTTGATGTCCACATTGCAGTCATCACAAATTTGCACCTTAAAACGTTTAAGTTTACTGAAAGCAAATGTGAACATAGTACAATCACCTCACGTGTAGAAGTCATAAGATCATGGTTAAGCCATGTTTTAGAGACAGTACCTTGACATTTTAAATGATCTGGGCAGACGATATTCTTGATGGTTAGTGTTTTTTTTTCTATTCCATTGGTGGTAGTGTCCCAACATATTGGGCCTCATTACGAGGTTGGAGGGAGTCGTGGCGCTATTAGCGCCACAACTACCTCCAATACCGGTACCCAGTCCGCCCTCGTTCAATGGGGACTTACCAGTCTATTCCGACCTTTCTGGGACCGGTAAGTCCCCATTGAAAAAGCCATTTCCCATTCCCATTTGAGCCCCCATGGGGCTCAATGAGAAGGGGGAAGGCGCTAATAACGGTACCTCAAATTGCGGTACCGTTATTAGCTCTGAAGTCACTTAACGGGCCCGTCCATAACGCCTGGTAAAACGAGGCGTTAAGGAAGGGACCCGCTAAGGGACCTCGGAATAGGGCGCAAAGGGATTACTGGCGCCAATGTCCTTAACGGTGCCCAGTATCCCTTTGCGCCCACCTCGTAATGAGGCCCATTGTGTATATATTTGATATGTTGTTCAGAATCTCCATTGATGGAGGAAGAATATTTTATTATCATCACCATAACTTTATTTGGCCTTCAGGCCGTCAAAGTACATCCTATCACAAAATGATACAAAATAATGCAAAACATAATACAGTGTATCAAAGAAAACGAAATCGGGGAAGGCGTGACAACGAGAGGAAACCAGCCCTTATTCAAGATATTGCCAACTCCATGAGCCCATCCGCAGTAGTCTCCGCTATGCATCACCCCAGAGGTGTAAGGTTCACGCCAGTTAGAGGAGTATTTGACAGGATTGTTCCAGATGGGCCATCGAGTCCTGGCTAGGGTATGGGCCGATTGAGATCTAGCTTTCAACCGTCCGGCCAACCCCCCTGCTTCTTCCAAGGACCCCTTTGACCACTCTCCAGTCCCAAAAAAACAGTTTTATGGTGTCATAGGAATTCTTGCCCTTGTTTGAAACTCTACAACATCTTGCCATGGCATCCCTGGAGACAAACACCCCAACACCCAATGGTCCGCAACCAGTGTCGGCTTTTGTTTAGGAGGGCATCCCTTGGTTCTAGCTTGTTAATTGACAGTTTGCTTACCCCATGAAGATATACAGTGATACATCTAGGTCCTACTTTGAACATACTCCCTCTGGACCATGTATGTACTCGAGTTTCCTCCGGGCTTGTGTACCCACAGTGCTTGGAACATGGTCCACCAATAAAGTGGACTTTGGGAAACCCATTGATCTCCCTGGACTTAACATTACATTCACGGGGGCATTGACAGGATTTAATCTCCCAGGTGCTAGATTGTGGTGGACGGCATTAACTTCAGCAGTTGCTAGACTCAGATGAACCTGTTCTGTAGGGCTTTCCGAGGGTAGATTATTAGACCCCTTGCAAGCAATTGGAGTGATACATAACTCTCCCTGTGGCCCCCCTCCTAGCCTCTCCTGAATCTCTATCAGTACTGAAAGCAGTTTTCTGATCACTGTTAGCTCAACAGGCATTTGGTTGCACTTTCATCTTTTATCACAATTTTGGTGTTAGTTGCCAAGTCATGTAAAGATTTACGTTCTTGCTTGGTAAAATTATAAAATTGTATGTTCAGTTTCAAACTGCTTCTAACAGAATCCATCTGAACTCTTAGTTCTTTGGTGACCATTTAAAAAAGATAATGTGATTGTCCTTTGCAAGAGAAGGAGTACATTTTTAACTCTGCTTAAAATTGCTATCGGTGTGTTCATCAGAGTTCCAGTTTTGCTGCCCAGATGACTCTTACAAATGTTTCATTTTCTTCTATTCTAGTGATAACATTAGATGTGTTACTTTGTGGTCTTTGATAGTTATTCCTGTCAGAGTGCACTAATCATGTGTTCTGTTTGGAGTGGGTCTTTGGAAGGAAACCATATTTTCAGGTTTAACTTGCGAGTACATTTAAATAAGTGAAGGTTACCACTCATCTCTAGCATTGCACTGGCAGCAAAGGATAACTGATTGTCAAGTACTGGCATGCTAATGGCAGCTTTGATAGATATAATACTAATTCTGGTTCTGATATCTTTCTCTCTCTTGCTTTCTAGTCCCTTCTCTCTTTTGCCGTTTCCTTTAAATGTATCTTGCTGCCATGGTTTTCTTTAAAGTGGCACTTTAGATCATTTTTATCCTGTTCCCCTTTCTGTATATGTTGATCTTGGCAAAAAAATATGTTATCTATTGCTATTGCTTGAGTTTCTTGATGCTTGGATGTTGTTGCTGTGCTCTTATATTCAGTGTTCCCACTTGCTGTATCTGCACTTATCGGAGATGCAGTGGGTGTGATATTATTGTTCAAAAATTGCATGGTGAAGAATTAAAATCGTCATTGATAAGAAATAAAAATCTTAAGAAGAGTAAAATAAAAAGATATACAAACTTTATAAATAATAGTTGGTATCCACAGATTTAACATACTAGTCTGTTCCAAATATAGATATATAAGTACACTTAAATGAACACCCATTAAATTATCCACTCATCTGAAATAGTATATCTATATTGGTGCAGCCTCCATTGGTGGAGTGGTGACCCATCATCTGAATGGATATTTAATTCTTTACCATTCAATTTGTTGTCGATTGATGGGTAACTAACACTTCATCACAATTGTTATTATGTGTATTTTTTTGTTGTTGAAATATCATTCATTTGATGCTGGCGCATGCACTATCGATTTGTTTTGTATTTTTTCATGACTCTTACACTTGGGATTAATCATATTTAGTACTCGCTGTCCCCGGTCACGTGTTGTTGTGGCTCAGTCTGGTTAAATGGAACAGAAAGAAAAGAGAATGCGCAAAACAACCCCCCTCCCCTTCCCCTTCATCCTCTCATAATCCAGGAGTCAGGTATATAGTCTTTCACCCTCTCAGTGGTGCCAGTGGCGAAGGCAGAGAGTGCAGTTCCATTCCCTCCTTGCTTGTAGTCGAGGTGTTGTGCCCCCGCTTATCCCTCTTCATGGGTCAGAGTTTGCATTGTGCTACCTTGCCTGCTGGAGGATACACACAGCATATAATGATACTTAGCTCAGTTAGTGTTCCTCAGCACTTTGCCATGAGCTTTATAGCTCTTGGCAATTGCCTCACCCGTCAGCCAAATTAATACATTCTTAAATGAGATGCGCACAATCGGCGTCCTCGCAACCATGCATCTTCAAGTTTGACTGCACGTCGCTCTGCTGCTTCCTCGGGACGTATTTGAGCCATTCTAAAGCGGAAACATTAAAATGGAATCGTAAAATATTTAATATAGCGTGTGTTGCTTTTACCCCCAACAGATGGTGCTGTTTTTCCCAAAAAACATGTTTTTACCTGTCACAGGTGTGACATCTATGTATAGTAGATATGTAAAAGCATGCACCTATTTGAATGTAACATGGTGCCAAAATATCAAAGCAATTGGTGAGGAACGTGCAGAGATTTAAGATTTTGAACAAACAAACATTTACATTTTTATTTATATAGATAGATATATCAGATATCATTAACCGTGAAGATTTTTTTGTTAGGGAGTAAAACACTCATTGGTCATAAATGTATACAAATGATCTGGTGTCCAGTCATAATTTCGAATGAAAAATTTCGAAAGACAAAAAAGTCGAATCAAAAATGTAAAAAAAAAAAATGTCGAATTATTATTTTTTTCGATATTTTTTTTTGGCTCTAGGTTGTATAAAAAAATAGGTAAAAACAAAACAAACAAAAAAGGGGTGGTTGGGGGGGAACCCCCCATTTTGAAAAAAAACGTCATAAAAAAATGTCATTTTTTTTCGACTTTTTTTTAACTTTTTGACTTTCGAGATTTTTGTATTCAAAATTATGTCTATAAACCAAATGATCTATGCTATATAAAGTTATACCTTTTTAAATTTTCACAGTGTTTGTCATTTAATTATAACAATTTGTAATATCTTCTAAATGTTGCAGACACATATGCTACACCCCAGAAAAACCTGTTACATTACCCAAAACTACAAAAACTATTCTCAAGACAGATCATTCTTATCAAAGTACATTTTTCCTAGTTATTATTTGAAAAGCCAAATGACATTATTTCCATCATCTGGAAATCAGCGGGAAGATCTACCTTAAAAATCTGAGCACATTAATAAATGGGGGAATTTTATCAAGTGCTGACCCATGACCTATAACTCCATGAGTTGTGTGCATCTTTCAAAGGATTATTTGATAAGAGTTTCACACAGTGAACTTCCATATCTATTTGCAGCAGTATGACCAACTACACTTGCAGATGTGATAACTCTATGAAGTTCCCTCTACAGACTGCAACAAATAATGTGTTGGGTTTTTCCTTGATACTATTATTTTCACCTGAATGGATTTCAATCCTAATTCCAAATTTACTAATTCCATGCTGGGGGATATGAATGCACTTAGAAACATTTTACAAATTGCTACCTCTAGTTTCTTGATAAAAGAGGCAAGGTAAGTGACCCCTTAAACCCACACATATTTGGCCTAATCAGAAAGGAACTTTAGGAAAACAGCACTAAGATCATGTTGAGATGGGTCACAGACATGCAAGCAAGGCTTGGGCAAATCATTTGCACAGAGGAGGATCTTTTGAAAAATCCGACCAAAATAAAAAAAAAAGCTACTCATTCATCATTGGATATCAACACAAGACCAGGCTAACAGAAATAAATTGACGAAGAACATCCCCCTGATAATGAATACAATCAACCAACCTCCAAAATACATCCAAAAATTCCCCAACAAAAGCTTAAGAGAAAATGTTATGAGAATAAGATTGAACTTACTAATGACTAAAGAGGTGGTAGCCATAAGGAGCAAACAAAGCAAAACATCTTGCTGTTTTTGTCAAAACAAAGACACAATCGAAAATCTGAGACATCTATTATTAAATTGCCAAGCCCTCACGCGGCAGCGCCAGACTTATCTGGGACACATTCTCTTCGACCTCCACTCCTACGATGAAAATGAATTGTGGTCACATCTGTTGAGTGGCGAAAGAACTACATGGGTGATCGCTGTTACTAAATTCTTCAAGAACTTCAAACTAGAGATTGTAGGAATAAACTGAAAGCTAAGACGAAAGACTGCACAAGGAGTAATGGGGGTGAGGGTGTTTTCCGAACAGACCAGCTGAACCTATACTTGATAAACGAAAGGAGATCTTTTCAGGGTCTGTGAAAGTAGAGACTGATCATCAGCCACTTTGTTGCACTACACTGCCTTATTTCTCTCCACTTAACCCCCGCCCTCTCTAGGTTCTTGATCATCATTTTACTCTTACTGGACTACAGAAATGAAAACGTTGATTCTTGTAAAAATTGATTTTCAATAAAAACAAGTAAGAATAATAATTTTAAAAAAGAGGCATTTTAGAGCATCAGAGCTCAGCAGCATATATTAATGACCAGACCATATTTAGGTAATATATCTCAATTAATAGAATGATCAATTAGACTGTAAATTCCTCCAGAAATTTACAACAGAAACTTGACCAGGTAACTACCCTTTCCTTTACGGTACTCTGACGGTCCACCCAGCCTCTCATTTTATTGAGCCATAGGCCAAAATAGTAAAACACTATACCTACTCCGCAGTATGGCTATCAATAAATAAGTGAAAATCACACACTGTAGATTTTTCCATTATTAAGAGTCTATTTTCATTATCTAACTTGTAAACCTTTCTTACTATAATCTAACAGAGAATCCAAGGTTCATTTAGGGCCTTTCAATGTCTGCTCCAATAGGATAGTTGCATAACTTGCACAGACTAATCGGTCAAATTTACAGAAAAACAATTTGCCTTTTCTTATTTTGCTATCTTGCATAGTTTAATCCTTTTCAATGTATGCAGGCAATCCCCTTGTGTGACAGACCCTTAAAACCTCACAGTGATGTATTTGAGTTCTGGAAGACTGTAAGAAGGTTCTTGGAGGGAAGGGGTTCAATCGAATGATGATTCAAAATATTTGAAGTGTGTCATCCTGTGCATCTGGCTGCACGTGACTGTAGGGAGAGACCTAATAAGGATGTTTTGAGATGGCAGGCTTTAGTAGCAACAAGCATTACAGACCCACAGCATTGCATCCAAGATTAACTTAGCCCCACATAGTTAATAAGGATTTGTTTTATTTGTAGTTGTGTCACATGCTTTATGTATTTTGGTGACTGTGAAACGCTGTAGGATGAACTATATTGCTACCCAGGAACTCCACCTAAGTGCCTTGCCAGCCGAAACAAAATTGGAATGCAGACAACCAACCAACACATGTAAAGGAAACACACAATGAAGTAATTGTGACCTCCTTGTGCCAATGATCACACGCACTAGAAGAGAGAGAGAGCTCAACAACACCCCTGGCAACTCACAGGCTGTTCAGTGGCACAGTGAAGCAGTGGAGCAGAACAGAAACAAGATTGTACCAGCTAGGAATACGCCATTGGATAGTTTGTGGAGAAAGGCACATGTCAGGAACTGAAATAGTGTCAATCCCAGCATTGATGATCTCGTTACTGTGGGAGTCCTTCTTGCAAAACATGACAACAGTGTCGGTATGGCATAGAAATAAAGGACAAACAAGTTGTTCTGAGAAATAAAGAGAAGAAGTGGACATGTGTCAGTGGTTGAGCAGGTTGCTCTCAATTGCTTATGAGGACAACTTCTATGCAGGTGAACAGCGCATACGAGCATAGAAGGATGCTATTTTGCATCCTGCAGATATGAACAACTGATGAATCCGCTGTGTTGACACGTTATTTGCCTTCAGGCAAAACTGCATCTTCTAGTCTGGGATGTACAACATTGATCTGTAGGGAGACATTCTTTTCATGGTTTGTTATTTTTAGTCAAGGATAGATTTTGAGTGCAGGACCGGGCACTGGTGCCACATTAGGTTGGTGCTCCATTACACAACCAACTACTCC
The DNA here is from genome assembly GCF_040938575.1 of Ambystoma mexicanum. Taxonomy (NCBI): domain Eukaryota; kingdom Metazoa; phylum Chordata; class Amphibia; order Caudata; family Ambystomatidae; genus Ambystoma; species Ambystoma mexicanum. The sequence continues at coordinate 366,778,294 of NC_090934.1, read as the reverse complement.
AAGTACTGTTATTGGTTTATGCTCTGGTTTTGAAAAAATATTCTAAAACAACCCTGGTATGGTCTTGTTTCTCCCATCTCTGTGTACAAAGACTGCTAAATGGGGTCCATAAAAGGAGGGATGTGTGCATGGACCAATCTTTAATGTGAATTTAAAAAGAACACAATCAATACATTGCCTATACTTTAAGAAAAATAATGGTATTTTAAAAGCTTCCATGATGTTAGGAAAGAAAAGGAAGGCAAAGAGGCTCTTAGAGACTTGCAAAGAGGTTCTTCAAGACTTTGGGACAGTGATGAAAAAGTTAGATCTTCAATATAATTGCGGAGTTAGAGTAAACCTGGAACAGTATGTGGCAACGTGCTGACATCTTAACGAAAGCAGACTATGTTACAGGGGCTGTATTTTCATGTCTAGTATCATGTGAGTTGGGCTGTGCAGGCATTGACCTCACATCAGGTAACATCAAGGTGTGGACATGAAGTTCTCAACAGTTAGGTACCCATTGCAGGGGGAGAAGCACTTTCAAAGGAGGTGCTGGTAGAGGTGCGCCTGCCAATGATCTAAAGTTTGTTACCAAAGGGGGAGAAAGGGAGAAAGACAACTTTTAATGAGGAGGCTGGAGAAGGTAGAAGACACTTGGTCAGAAAATAAAGAGGTAGAATGGTTTGAGGACACCATTTCAATCCAATGACAAAGAAGAGAATACAGGATTAGAAAGGAGAAAGTAATCCTACAGGAGCCTCGCACAAGGAGAATACATCTGAAAGCAAGGTGGAGAGGAGGAAGAAGGGCCACAGAAAGACTACAGAGAGTGAAGAATAGAGAGCAGCTGAAGGACCTGAAGGGAGGTGCGGAGGAGGGAGACGTCAACCAGGGGAATGACCCAGGGCACGAGACAGGAATTGAAGGTTCCAGTGGGAAAGAAAATGATGAGGACTTAATTGCTGTGTGTATGTGACAACTCGTCTAAAGATCCAACAATAATCTAAAGAGATGCAGAGTTATTTGAGGATCAGGCTGGGAAACAATTATCCACAATCCAGTGAAAATCTAAGCAAGATCGAGGATTTGCTTTAATTGCCTGCTGGGAAATATGGCCCAAAGGACCAGCGCTCATCTAACAAGGACTGAATGAGTGAAGAACGATTTGAGTTGCATGCTCAGTAATGTAGATTAAAGACCCAGTGACCATCTAACTGACTATGTAGAGAACCAGCTGAGTTATGAGCAAGGAAGTGTGGGCCAAACACCCAGCAGCAGTTTAAGAATAATGGAATGGGTGGAGAATCATTAGCATTGCATGCTGGGCAATGTTGTCAAAATACCCAGCATCCATCTAAGAAAGACAGAAAGAGTGAAGAAACAATTGCGTTTCAAGATGGGAAAAGATGCTCAATTACCCAGCGATAGTCTACGAATCTAAAATGGATCAAATGAGTGGGTAATTATTTGAGCTGCATGCTGGGAAATGCAGTCCAAAGACCAAGCAATTTTCTAAGAAAAACTGATAGAGTGGAAAATCATTTCAGTTGAACTCTGGCAAATGTGGACAAAGACTCATTGGTAATGAAAGCATTGAAAAAGTGAACAATCATTTGCGTTCAAGGTCATACAATGAGGGGGAATAAAAATAAAAAATACAACTTACATATATATAAATACAAATAATATGCTTTATGGTGAACTCCAGTCTGAGTAATTACTGTTTCCAATTTGTTTGGATACCTTGAAAACTGTTGGGCACTTTTTACCCTTCGGTAGAGAATTTAGCTCCATTTGAAAAAAGAGACTAAAGCCACTCTTAATATATATATTGTAGTATGTTAAAAGACAAAGTTACTTGACTTGCTTATCAAGGTGGCCTTCTACATTAGAAAGATCTCCCCGCGCCCATCTTTTTAGACATTTATTTTATTTGGAGTGTTGGGGGGTCGGGGTAATAACTAACCTATGTATTTATAAACATTTATTTTCTGACTATTTGTAGTCGGGCAGTCATTTTTATTACCCATTAGTTTAGGGATGAGCAAATGATTGGCTGTATTACCAGACAATTGTATTTATGAACTGCCTTGACTACTTTGTACATGTCCAATGTTGATGCCTGCTTCCAAATATTATTGGGAATCAAATTGATCTATACCATTTAATACCATCAGTCCAAAATACGTTGGAAAAAGACAGCCAAGTTTTTTTTAGAAACAGATACCTGTGCGTATCATCTGCGTCAGAGTGGTAATGCACGTTGCAATATGTGAAAATCTGCATGAGTGGCTCACTATAAATATTAAACAGTAGTGGAGACAGAGAAGAGCCCTAAGGGAACCCACCACTGGCATTGGACTGGAATAATATGATCCACACTGATCCTTAATATGATCCTACCCTGACCTCACTTATTGTATCTTTGATAACATCAATGGAAATTAGACAACACTGATAACAGCCATGGGCTGCTGCCACATTGCCCGGGCACTGCCAAGATACCCAAAGTGTGTCCGTAGGCCACTGGAATTTGGCACAGGCTGCACTGTGTCAGATATTACCACTTTAGCCCGATTACAGGTCCATGGGTAAATTACATCTCTGTTAGCATGCACATACACCTGAACAATATGAGCCTTATACTTTGTTTGTTTTTAGTATGGGTGTAAGTTTCCTGTGTATACATGTTAATGTTGTCAGTGATGTCATTGCGTATGTCATCATTGTGCTCGTGTTTCCAGTGATGTCATCGATGGTGTCATACGTGATAGCATCTGTGGCAACATGGGGCTCAGAGTTAAGGTGGTATTGCTTCCAACAATTGCCAAATTTCAAAGGTTTTGTTAATTTAATCATCACATTAATGTAACTCGACTATTGTTTTCCCACTGAATTTCAAGGGTCTTGTTGCGTTGAACTTTTTCAACTTAACTCTCTCTTAACGAATGATTTTTCACTGAAATGCTAAATCCACACCACTTGTAGTACTTTTCATATAATCACAGATGCCAAATTCAGTATTGTAAGCATTTCTCTGAGTTATGAACCATGGGATTTTCACCATTACTGCAGACATTTTGCGATAATGAGGAAGAAGGGGGAGACCATGTGTGATGTTTGAAATGTTTAACCATCAATTTTTTTAGAGGTTTTTTGTGATTCCCTCTTTTTCTCACAAGACTGGCTAGCCGTATTTTGCAGACAAAACGTACCATGATCACAAGAGTTTACCGAAAGAAGTTATAGCAATTTTCTCGCGAGATGCAAAGGTTTTCCGTTATCACCAGAAATCACCATTGGAAACACACACGTCATGCAGCTCATTCACGATTCTTGAGAATATTTATACTTACGAGAATATGAAAAGGCAACAAAAATAATATACTTTCCCAAGCCCCCCACAAAATTCAGATGAACCAAAATGTTTCACTTTTACTCTCCCGACATCCACTGCAAAGGCACTCATCCCACCCCTTCTAGTATAATTTGAAGCACATTACAATTCCCTGTTCTCCTGATAATATTTGAGGATATGTCTCAGAAAATAAAAACTGCTAGCTATTGATTTTGGAAAAAAAACCTCAGTAGCTGCATTGCATCATAGGAAAAATATGAAACATTTTGTTGCCAGAAGTACCCAATTCTCCACCAAATGTTTAAAAATGACTGGATTTGCCCTAAACCTAGGGAAAGGCACACCTGTACTGCTTTGTGCCTGTTCAATGGATATACACTTTTCCTAAGGGAAATCCAAAGCAAAGAGTAACAAACAAATTGTTTTTCAATCTATATTTATATTTTATGAAAATGTGCGGGTGTGTGCCTGTGTTTGTGGCTTGGCGAAGCATCAATCCTTATACAATTCCACACCATTTCACCAATTTGACCTCATTTTGCACAGTTACCTGTTAGGACCATCTAGGCATTTATGGCTACATGACATTTGGACACCCCACACCTTTCCCCGGATTTCAGCAAAACTCTAAATTTGGTTGTGGGTTTGTGGCTTGGTGAAGTGTTGTTCCTTATATAATTCCACACTGTTTCATCAACCTGCATCAAATTCTGCATAGTTACTTGTTAGAACCCTTTGGACATTACTGGCTACATGACATTTGAACACTACACCATTTCCTCGGATTTCATCAGCTTCATACATGAGAGGGTTGCCCGAAATTGGCGAGACATCAATGAAGGAGAAAGACCGGTCTCGACAGAAGTAACAAAACTCGAGGTCCCAAAGGGACCACATTTCAAGGCCCGAGGATGCACAGTTTCTGAGATGTTTGCACCACAATTAACTGCACCACGCCAGGGTGAGACGACAGGTGGGGAGAGAGCACAGAAGGTCCCAGTATGCAGCAGCACACCAACTGTCGCCTCCTCCCAACGTCTGTTCTGGGGTTTGTCAGCCAGCCACATGCGCCCATTCCCAGAGAACATCAAGGGATAAGCAAATCTGAACAGCGATCTACAGGATCATTGATTTTCAACAATTGATGAGAGTGTTGTCATGTCTGTCCAAATAACCCTTTCAGAGAACGGGTACTTTTTGGTAGTGGTCTGTATCTTTTAAACCGTTGCACACATCTCCACCAATATTTCCACCAGGATTTCCCATTTTGGGGTGGGGCTGGCCAGAAAAGACCTTTGGGAAATGTCATACAGGTAGGACAAATGAGTCAAAATATATTAGCAATAGATGTTTTGCAAAGTCAATGGATCTTAGGTTTCAAAATACCTATGGAGCATTGAGGTGTTCAAAAGAGATGATATTAAATTTGTGTTAGTGCTTGGAAATTTATACAGTGTAAATTGTCAATTTTACCAATACAAATATGTATTATTATCAAGCAGAGTTTATCAATAATCCTGATAGAAATGGGTACCGGGCAATAATGTTGCATTGTTCAAAACCAATAATAGTGGTTGCCTTGTTTGGCCCCCAGTAAAAGAATAGCCACATCCAATCAAAGTACACACCAATTAGGAGAAGTCTCAGACCAATTATGCACTTCCTATTACTCATACTTACAGGAAACATGGAGGGTACCCCCACTGGGCCTTATTGCCACTTTGTTGAAGCTGGAGTCTGTGGTCTCTGCCAGTCTCGCTGTGACACAGGTCTCCTTTCTTACAGGGAGACCTGCACCATCAGCACTGGAAGAAGCATTGGATCTGGAGGCACAGTCGACCCTTCCAAGATGGCCGCCACCAAGCCTTTGTTCACACCAGGCTCCAAGGCTGTCCTGGGCCTGCAGCACCCTGATAGGGTGAAATCCGATTTTGAACTTCCCACCACCCTGAGCCGGAAGGCGAAGCTGGCCCCCACAGAAGGCCAACACACAATGCTGGAGTCTGCGGTCTCTGATGATCTCTACGCATGCTGCCATCAACAACCGTAAGAGATCCAGAAACCCTTTACATGTCTTATTCCAGCCCTACAACCTCTCAGGTACCAGACCTAAATGGTTCATACGAATAATATGTGCAGACCATATTGACGTGCGACTCCCAACTTTATTCCTGATGCCTGCATTCCCATCTAATGTAATGTTCTCTGACGTTAACACTGCCAATAGAATGCTGCATTATAACCCCCACTTCTCTGACAATGAGCCATATAACCTCAATGTGCACAACACTCTCTTATCAAACGCCTCATCTAAATCACCTGCTCTGCACAACACACCCCATAGACTCTTGTTGCCAGGATCCTGGAGTGCGAGCAAGTGTGTTCCCACAACATGACTTCCGTCTGTGTCGGAGCTGCAAGATCCACACGCTGGGTGTGCCTCAGCAGCATACTGATGCTCCTCCTATTAATGGAAGCACATCCATGAGATACACAAGATCAGCCCTCACCCAACCACGCTCAAGGCTACACTCTGCGGCACTCAGTAATTCATCCCTCCGGAGATGGACTTGCAAGCAAACGTTCTCTGTCCGCCCACGCTGTACCGTTTCAAGGATCAGATTACTAGGAATGCCCAGCTCACCTCAGCCAGATGCCAGCTCCTCGCTCGCACTGCGCATTACGAGCAACACGCTAGAATGCCTTCCCCCACCTATAACACATGCAACCACTGGACCTACAGGCATGCTCCTGCAAAAACCAGCAGTTGCTATGAACGATTTTACAAGTGATGAATATCCTGCACAAGTGCCTCAACTGGATTTAGTCCAAAATGTAATTTGTACATGCTTCCAGAATGTCACTTCGATTACCCATCCAAATTGCACTGTATTTAGCTCTGCTTGTACCCGTTGGAATCTGGCTGATACTATTTTGCCTCATGCCCCCATGAGTGCTGCTGAAATTGTTTTGCCTCATGCCCATGATTGCTGCTGATACTGTGTTGCCTTATGCCCCCATGATTGCTGCTGATGCTATTTTGCCACATGGCCCATGATTGCTGCTGAAACTAATAAAATAAAAATAATAATTTCGCATTTATATAGCGCTACGAACCCTCAGGCATCTGAGCGCTGCTTATTATTACCCACGGTGTGTGGTGCTCATTTATCGACCTCGGAAGGATGAAAAGCTGAATTTGGCCCTGTCGGGATTTGAACCTGCATTAGCAGGCTCTGCACGGATGTCAAAATGAGCACTCTACTTGCTGTGCCACTTTGACTGGCTAAATTGTTTTGCCTCATGCTCCCATGGTTGCTGCTGATACTATTTTGCCTCATGCCCCCATGATTGCTGCTCAAATAGTTTTGCCTCATGACCCCATGATTGTTGCTGAAACTGTTTTGCCTCTTGCCCCAATGATTGCTGCTGAATATCACCCCGCTTGTACTCACACATCAGCCTCACTCCCCAGGCAACCTGCGCTAAGCAATGGAGAAGAGCAAGGCAAATCCTCAGACCCTATACTCTCCACCACCAGGACAGTTAACAACACACATTTGAAGACTTCTGACACTGACCCCACCACTCCTAATTATAATCATCTAACTCAACCACCAGGAAAAGTTCCATCACCTGCCACCTGCAGACACAACATCCCGCTCACCCACTTCGATGCTAAAATCCCTTCACTGAAGTATGCTTTAATCAACACTCATTCTGTGACTGCCCACGCACCAGAGATCTATGATCTCCTGTAACGCTCACCTGGCTCCCACGGAGGCGCTGGTCTGGTCTGGGTTTCTGTGGCCTCTTCAAGCGTGATGCGCAGAATTCGGACCACCGATTGAGCAGGACCCCCAAATCTTGCTTGTCTGGCCTGTAGGACTATCCTTCTGCAGATGAGAAAGGCGATTAACTGTCTGCTGAATAGTGTGCTTGCTCCCACCTTTCCCCCTTCGTTCTTCTCTGACTTCCTCCAAAACCCCGGTTTAAACTCACCTCATGGTTTGGAAGGATGAACTCTCCATCCTGCTTCTGGTGCAGGGGCGCGCGTTCGTCCAGTTACTTCACTGGTTTTCAGAATGGCGCTGGCACATCCACTTGACTTTTCTGAGCGATACGCCGTAAGTATGAAGATGCAAAAGTTCAAGTGTGAGCCTCCTTTTATGTTGTTTTTTCTGTCCTTTATTTCAGGTGCAGAACAAAGGCGATGCGTTGAGGGGTTAAATTGCCGGTGGTAAATCAGGTGAGTTAGTGATGGGGGCGACCCCTCTAAATGTCTTTATAATTCCCCAGTAATGTCTTTTGTCCTTTCCCCATAGGGGCCGGGGTGCGGTACCTGCCAAAGATGCGGCGCTGACCCGAGATGTGGAATGGTTCACCAAGAAAATCCGGTAAGTAATATGGCTGAAAATTCGGCTTTCCTCTTGTGTTTCCTTGCTCACCTTTTGTCTCTTCTTCTCTCCCCTAGGTGCAGAGATGTGGCGATCGGTGCTGAGAGCCGCGATGGAGCCGGGCGGCGTCTCGGGAACAGGTGAGTGAAGCGCGGCGCTGCAGCGAGCAACGCAGTGCTTTTAAATGGAAGTCTTCCTTCAGGAATGCTGGCGTGAAGATTCCGGATGCAGGTAAGAAGGTTGAATAAGTTCTTGGTTTTCACCTTTCTCTTCTCTTATTCCCTTACAGGTGTTCCAGGTGTGGCTGGAGTCCAGGTGCAGGAGCAGACACGGTGAGCGTTCAGCTGCTGGGATGCAGAACAACGCGAAGCACGTGTGGCTGTCCGGGCGTGGCTTAAATAGCTTTGGAAGAAGTTCCAGGTCAGTATTCTTCCACAGCCCCACCCAAGTAACAAAATAGTTCCTTCAGAAAAATGGTCCCTCCTAAGCCTCATTTGGCTTGGTTCTTCATGCAGCATGGTCTGCATCAGGTGAGTGTGCAGCATGGTCTGCTTCAGGTAAGTGCACCAAACACTTCCCCTTATGAGCCTGGCGCCTATGGCGCCAGGACTGATGTCCAACATGAGCCTGGCGCCAACGGCGCCAGGACAGAGTCCAAAGAGCCCCTATAAAGGGCCCCTGGGCTTTTACCGGGGAGCGTGATGCCTGCTCCCGGGGGTGCTGGGCCTGGCCTGGTGCTCCGGAGGTAGGCATCATGACATCTCCTGACATCTCACAATTTAGACGCCCTTGCCATCACAGAAACATGGCTCCACGAAGCCTCAGATCCAGCTCTGCACCTAGCCATTCTCCCAGGTTAGACAATGACTCATAAAGATAGACCTAAAGCCAGAGGTGGAGGACTAGCCCGATTAGCCAAAGACTTCCTCTCCATAAGATCCTTCAACACCTCCCTAGACACAAAAGCAGACACCCTATCATTTAAACTCACTTCCTCACCAATCAGTACCATCACCATCCACATCCTCAACCGTAAACCAGGCCCTGATCTCACATTTGAATAAAACGTTCTACATATCATTCATGAAAATATCAAGGCCATCATACTTGGAGACCTCAAACAAGGGCTCAACAATCCCTCAGACCTCCAGGCCACCTTCTTATCCAACTCTCTGAAAGCACAACATTTCCAAAACTGGATTCATGATCCTACCCATTCAAAGGGTTGCAACCTGGATTGGATCACAGCCCTCAATTGCCACATCACCAATGAGACCAACTCCCCTTGCCTCTGGACAGACCACCACATCATTACCTTCACCATCTATCAGAATGAAAACACCAACACCACTACCAAAATTCTCCCCCTCCCTTAATTCGCAGCTCACACAATCTCACTAAAGACCATATCCTTCCACTGCTGTCCATACCACCATCGGCACCAACTCACATAAAGGACCCAAATCTCCTTCCAGATCTCTACACCACCATCCTAACTTCTGAAGTTGACACTGTTGCCCCCCCTAACACAATGAAAGGACACAATTGTGAGACAACCCAACTCATGGTACACCCCTGACTTACAAGAGTTATGTGACAAAAAGCAAACAGCAGAATCCTGCTGAAAAATTGACCATCAGACGCCACCAAACTGGAATTCGTCTTAGCCTCCAAAGCCTACAAACTAGCCATCATCTCCGTAAAATCCACCACATTCAAGGCTGGAATAGCCAATGCTAAATCAAACTCTAAGTAAATCTTCACCATCCCAAGAGAGCTGGGAACACCCTCTAGCCTACCCCCCTATTATCAAGGACCAAAAGTGGTGCTGAAACCATCCAAAATGCCATGATAAATAAGCAAAAATCCATTCTCAACTTCTCACCGCCCCACTGCAAGTAGCTCACACAGCTCCTACCCCCACATTCCCACAATTTCACTTCTAGCTAGTTACAGAGTAACATGTCCTGGCCATCCTAAAGGGCCTCAAACCATCCAAGTACAAATGTGATGTTTGCCCTCTCCTAAAAAAGCCTTCACTAGACCCCACAGCCCCCAACAACTACCAGCCTATCAAAACTGTCCCATTCCTTCTCAAAAGAATAGACAGAGCAGCTTATCTACAGATCCAAAACTATCTGGAAACTAATCACATTCTAGGAATGCACCAATCCGGCTTCTGGCCAGGCCATGGCACAGAATCTGCGCTTCTGGAGCTAAATAGTCAGATAAACAATCTCAGAGACTTGGGAAAACCTGCCCTCCTATTCCTCCTCGATCTGTCAGCAGCATTTGATCTAGTAGATCAAAAAATCCTTTGTCACCACCACACCACCTCAGCCAACTTCTCTGCAGATGCCACAGCATGGGTCACCTCCTTCCTAGAGGGCAGGGTCATGAAAGTGTTTGCAGACAATGTCAACACCCCACCAGCTCCTATCCTCTGCCGAGTCCCCAAAGATCCTGCATATCTTCCACACTATACAACATATTTACCAAACCCCTCTTTGACATCCTTGACTCCCTCAGCATGCCATACGCCAACTATGCTGATGATGCGCACATCCTCCAACCCCTTTCTGGCATTTACTCAGACGACTCAAACACTCTCAACCACGCCTACACTACCATCCAGTCATGGATGTCAGCCAACCCCCTGTGCCTAAATGGGGACAAAACGGAAATCTTACTGATTGCACTTCCCAGAGTGCTCAACAAGCTCAACCACCAATATACAGCCCTCAACATTGACTGCACCATGACCCCCATCTCTACATCACTAAAGCACAGTAATCTCGACCCACCAGATCTATCTATTCAAACCGCCTATAACACCCCAAAGTAAGAGGCGAAAAATCTGGCAGCTTCAGCTTCCCATTAATCACAGATAGACAATGAAATTCTCTCCCTAACTAAGCGGAACCCCTCATAGGGTGTTTTAGGGAGCACATCTCCCTAGCAAGACAAAATGCCCACTGGCTCCCTGTCAAAGAGCGCATCCTGTTCAAGACCCTCACTATAACCCCTAGATGCATATCCCAATCTGCCCCCAGCTATCTAACTGAATGAATACAACAAGTGCAGACCCAAAAGGGATTTGTACAAAAACCAACTCTCAGTCCCTAACTTCAACAGAACTAAAGCCGGCGGCTTGAGTGTTGAGGTTCTAGTACCAAAATCCTGGAACTCACTGCCACCTAAACTGTGATCTGAAGCATCCCTCATGGCCTTCAGAAAGGCACTGAAAACCATCTTATTCAAGTAAATATGTACCTAAAATGCTACTGGAAACGTGAATAATGTCTGTAACCAATCATGTACCTGTGCCAACAAACTGTACCTATGCTCAAAGTTCTCATGTAACCTTGGAACATGAGCAATGTCTGTAACCAAGCTCCTTCTGTTCCTGATATTACACCTATACCAAGTAAGTTTTCATGTAACAGCGCCACAATGCCTGAGAGCAGCTCTGTGCTTTAAAAATGCAAAAAGATAAATAAATACATACATAAAAAATAAGAAAATACTAGGCTTTCTGGAAATCCCTTAAAACCTGGCTCTTTGCCTAACCATCCCTTCATACACTACACAGTGTTGCACTGCCTCACCACACGTACTGTATGATTTTTATGTTTTTATTTCTTGCCTGCAAGTAACTGGTTCAATGGAACTGTGCCTTGATGCTATTGGGTTACTGCACGCTTTATAAATGAAATAAATAACTAACATACCAAACATTGGGTGATCCAGATTATAGTAAGGGAGTCCAATAGTTGTTGATTGTCCTCAGGATCTAAAGCAGTTTTTAGGTTAAGGATTTTAAAGTCGATGAAAGAATTTTACTAGCACCATGTATATAGTGGGTAGGTGAAATAGCGCAATGCATTTTCTAAGATTACCATTTTAGTGTGATCAGATTGAACAGTGGTAGAAAAATAGTCCATTATTCATGAAAGGACTAACATACATCAATGTTTCCGAAAAAGCTTTGTTATACTATTTATCAACAAATCAGGCCTAATTTATTTTTCTTTTTTAAGCACCACTTGGGAATAAGCTAAAAAGGAGGTTTAAAAGTGATTCTTACAAAAATAGAAAACAATCATTTTTTTCATTGTTTTGTATTATATTTAATGGTTTAACATTTAAACCTTACGCAAAATGAATATACAAAATCATACAAGAAATAATACATACATAAAAGAAAGAACAACATTTTTCGAAGACTACACATTACTCTCTATGTATTATACATTCTTAAGACAAAATGCAAAAGAAAGTCAATAGAGACATTTTCAAGACTGTATGCATTCATTTAAAAGTCAATAAATCCATTTTTAAAAGAAATCAAAAAATACACAAGCATATTTTATTTTATTTTTTATTTATGTATTGCATTTGTTACATGTCCACACCCAGGGGTATCACGGCATAGGTTACTTAGAAGTCTTCACTGGTTACAAACAAAGAGATAAGATTACATACACAGTTTCAAATCATAATAGAAGAAAATAGAGGTATAGCGAATACTTAGGAAATTACAAACCAAGGTACTGGTTAGAGATATAGTTTTAGCATGGGTGGAGTTTTTGTTGGCGGGACTCACTCTCTCCTGCGCACCTCATTTTTAGTTGTTACTGAGTTAGACCTGCAGCCTGAGTCCTGGTTTGTCGGGGAACCAACTCTGGGGTTCCTGATTATTTGGAAGAATTTTGGGGATGACAAACTATGGACCAGTTGGGCGCTGGTAGGACAGGGTGGTCCAGTGGTCGCTGTTAGGCGAGTTGGTCAGATATATGGTCGTCAGGTTTTTATCATTATTTAAGTTGTTTATTTATGTTGATTCGAATCAACATGTCAAAAACTGTCATTCATTTCTACAATGATGTTTCTCATTGGTGCTTATTAACCAAGAAATAAACAACTTAAATAATGATAAAAACCTGACGACCATATATCTGACCAACTCGCCTAACAGCGACCACTGGACCACCCTGTCCTACCAGCGCCTAACTGGTCCATAGTTTGTCACCCCAAAATACTTGTTAGAGATATACCTTAGGTATCAACAAGATAAAGAAAGTAAGCAGTCTTAGAGTTGGGCTACTTACAGTACTTCAGAGTCCGTAAATTACAGAGTTCACAAATTGGATTAGGAATAGTCAAATTTGTCAAAGAGCCAGGACTTGAGCATTTTCTTAAAACACTGGTGGGACTGCCCATTTCTAATGTGGGCCGGCAGCGTGTTCCACAGTGATGTGCAACTACTGTGAAGCTGAAGCCTCCCGTCCTTTTGCTGTTGTAATGAGGGACATTCAGTGTGGTGCTAGTGCATGATCTAAGAGAGCGGGTGGACACCTTTTGGGATACACTGTTATTCAGGCAGATGGGAGCATCATTGAGGATACACTTATGGGCAGTAATCAGGGCCTTAAAGAGGATTCTTGCATTGATGAGGAGACAGTGAGCTTCTTTTCTGATGTGGGAAAAGTGGTCATTCCGTTTTAAGCCAAATGCTGCATGCAGGGTTTTATTTTGAAGTAGTTGCAGTTTGGCAATGTTGGTGGTCGTGGTGCCCAATAACAGTATGTTACAGTAGTCTAGTTTTGAGAGGATGAGGGCTAGAGTGAGGCAGTTCTGAGGAGCGAGAAATTGCTGGCTAAGTGAAATGAGTTTTGTGGCGGGTGGGAGAACCTACAATAAGGATCTCCGTTTTCTCATCATTTAAGAAAAGGCTATGCGTGGCGATCCAATTCTGAATGATTGCATATATGTTGTTGATGGTGGTTGTGTCTTGTTTATAGTCTCCAGTGATGGGAATCAGAATCTGGGTGTCATCAGCAAAGTTAGTATAGATGACTCCCATGGCATCAAGTGCTGCTAAATTTGTGAATGTATTATACAATGTGTGTGAGAGGCAAGAACCTTGTGGGACACATAGAGGTACTGAGATATGGTCAGCAGCCGTCATCGCCAATAAAGACTCTAGAGGTGTGTTCCAATAAGAAGGATTTAATCCACAAGGTGGCTGAAAGTTTTCAGCTAGAGCGTGGCACAAAATGGCATGGTCTACCAAGTCCAACGCCGCTGACACGTCAAGTAAGAGTAAGATGGCTATATTACCTGAGTCTCGGATGCTATCCATTTGGATTTTGAAGTCTAGTAATGCTGTTTCCATGCTGTGTTTAGAGCAGAAAGCTGATTGTCTGGCTCCTAACAGCTGGTTACTTTCCAAGAAGTGTTGGATTTGAGTATAGGCTACTTGGTCAATGCTACTTGGTCAATTATCTTCAGAAGGAAAGGAACGGTAGTGATTGGGCAATAGTTGGTGGGCATAGTGGGGTCAAGTGAAGGTTTCTTGAGAAGGGGGGTTACCCAGGCTGCTTCAATGTCGGATGCGATTGAATTGGATCTAAATGAGCATTGATAAAGTCAGTGATAATGGGCACAAAGGTTGGTGCCCAGAGATTGACCAATCTGGCAGGAAAGCTGTCGCCTTTACGTTGGAAGTTTTGAGGGTAGAGATGGTAGCCAAAACCTGATCCTGGGTAACATTGCTGAATTTGAATTGGGGAACGCAGGTGGCAGTATTAGTGCTAAGTAGATGAGAAGGCATACTTTTGCTGGTTAGTGCATTTCTTTTGATTTTTATTTTCTCATGTAATGTAGAGATTTTATGGGCCAGATCATTTTGAATGGTGGTACACCAGGATTTGTCTGAGTGGGCAGGTGCTACGGTGGGCACAGGAGATTCTAACTCCCTAAGTACAGAAAAAAAATATTTAACATCTGACATGGCATTCGTGATGCCGGTGTTGAGGGAATTTGCTTTATGTGCTAGCACTGTTGATTTGTAGGTTTTAGTGGCTGTGGCAAGTGCAGACACTGTAGATGAGGAGGGGTTCTTTTTGTGTAAGTGCTGCAAGGCTCTTTTGCTGTGGCGTAAGAGTATGAGTTCCTCATCAAATCAGAAGTTGACTCGCTTTGGTTTGTGCTGGATTTTGGATGTGAGAGGGGCTAGTAGGTTGAGGGTGGTTTATAGGCACGAGTGGTAAAGAGTGGATATGCTATCCGGGTTGGTATCTGTGGAGGAGTGCGTCTTGAGCACGTCTGTGAATATAGGGGTGAGATGTTCTGCGGTGAGTTTACAGGTTTTTCTGAAGGAAATGGGTCTATGGCTGGCTTGTGGTAAATCTTGTGGCTTTGTGGTATGGAGGTTAAATTGTATTAAGAAGTGGTCCGACCAGGCGACTTCTGAGATGGATTCTAGGTTAATACTTGCATTAGTAGTAAGGATGCAATCGAAGATTCTACCTTTAGTGTGAGTTGGGGCATTGACAATTTGTGTGAAGTGCATGTCCTGGAGGGCCGAGGAGAGAGCTATAGCTTTATGGTCAAGTTTGTCGTAAAAGCCAAGGTTAATATCTCCTAAAATAATCCATTTGGTAAGTAATTTCAAGAGGGAGGTGATAAACAAAGGGATGTCAAGTTCGGGTTTGCTTACGTTGTTGGGTTGTCCCTACATGATTAGGACATTAAAAGTGGTTTTTGGGTCAGTTGCAAGCTTCAGGAGCAGGAGTTCATATCCTGGAACCAAGTCAATAGGGCATGGTCTAAACTGCAGTGTTTTTATAGATTATTGCTGCTCCACCCCCCATGTTATCCTGATGATCTGGGGGGTATTAACACTAACTCCAGTTGCCAATGTCACTGTTTATGTCATCATGCTTGAAAAAATGGCTGACTCTTTCTACATACAGTATTGGACACCCATATGGCACCTTCCATGATTTTCAAATGTTTAGGTTTCTCTGCTACCCTTGGCACTTGGACCTCAAGGTATAATCCCCTTCGGTTGTTTCCTTCCTGCACCTCCCCTTTTTTACCGTTCTGGTTTCCTCAGATCCGCACACATCAACAATGCCTTAACAGTCAGGTCCTCACTCCACTCCTACTAACTTCCCAAGCCAACTCATCTCTCAGGTCACTAAACACCAAACGCGGTCATGAAATGTGCAGCTGTTGCTCTATAGCTCAACTAGCAGCATACCATAAATGTTCCACAGAGCTGCATCCCCTCTCACCATCACCAGAGAATGCAGTGCTGTGCTTGAGACATAGGGAAGACTGCAACCAAGCAATAAGTGGGATACCTTTCTGCTTTCTTCAAT
Organism: Ambystoma mexicanum; assembly: GCF_040938575.1. Taxonomy (NCBI): domain Eukaryota; kingdom Metazoa; phylum Chordata; class Amphibia; order Caudata; family Ambystomatidae; genus Ambystoma; species Ambystoma mexicanum. The sequence continues at coordinate 366,762,383 of NC_090934.1, read as the reverse complement.
ATCCTTACAATCTGGCCACATGATGCAACAGTCTCGAATTATAGCAAGTTTTAAGAGCTGATTTTAGGGCAGCACATTTTCTCTCTGCTAGGGTGACCCCTTGTCCCATATAAAACTTCTCAAAAAAGTGAAATGTCCAACATTTGGAATGCGGTAGATCCTTAAAATGCACTAGTCTTATAATGGGTTCATGGAGGTTAGGTTTACAGCTGTAAGGAAAGCCTGTTGACAGGGGGAAGCAGTGCAAACATAAGCATGTCTTACTGCTTCCTGAAGTGATGAGATGGCAGGGAAAGCTAATTGAAATGAGAATCAAAGACAGTGTGGAGAAATAAGTGATGGGTTAGACCAGACAGGAGGAGGATGTATGATGTAGAAGAAGGCAAAGATAAATAAAATGAAGCATAGGTGAAAAGAAGGGGAGGCATGTAAGCAATAAAACATGTGTGTGCACTCAGTGTGTAATTTACTAGGGAATTCTAAATTTCAGCTCACACTCTTGAAAAAAGTTCAAAATGCTGCAATCGCTTTATCTTTAATCTCGCAAAATCTGACTCCCATAATCACACACAAATCTCTTCCTTGGTTCCCATCTTCTTCTTCTTCTTGTTAGGGTGACTCCAGAAACCCGAAGCCAGCGATTTCCATCTACTGAGATGACGTTTGCCAAAATAAGCACCAATCAGCCATCCACCTCCACTAGATTTGGTCCCACTTCCCTGTCTCCCGCACAAACTGAAGCAGGAACCTACACTGTTCATCCACCACCCCTCGTTTCCAGCCAAACAGATCAGATAACACCTGTACAACCACCCCAATGCCACTCATCTTGGCTCTGAGCGATTCCCGCTGCACCCGCAAGCCTCACACGCCACGAATGTGTCCCCATCTTGATGTAGCATTTCCTTCAAGGTAGTACGCCTTGTTTTAAATTCCTACTTATCTTGACACCCAAACGCTCGAAACAGAAGATTCAGCTGTACATTGCTTGCCACACTTTTCGCTCAGCAAAAATGAGGTTTCTTCTCATTCCAAACCTATCTTCAAGACCAGAGGCAACCGAAAGTTTGTGTTGGTACTGCCTAATTTATCTCCTTTATGGAATTCACTTCCAGTTCAATTGTGTCAAACCTTTTTTTTAACAACTTTATTTATTGACACTTGGTGAACAGGTTACTTTGCCATTCAGCACATTATTGCAGATTCAATCTCAATATGGTCACAGCTGGATCAAATGCTTCAAACAGTACGATACCCATGATACTGTTAACCAAATAAAGAAGAACAACACCCACCCTCAATCTACCAACTCAGCCATATATTGGCAGAGCTCTTGCCACACGTCCCTGAGTCGATGCAATGGCACCGATATTGCCGCAGACACCTGATCCATAGTGTTTGCCCACACCATATCGTCCGTCCAGTCTGACGGTGTAGGGGGGCTGTTCCATGTCCAGTGCATCAAAATGACTATTTTAGCCAACAGTAGTCGCAAGCGCAAAAATGTGTGCTGCCCTATGGTCATCTTCCCAGTATATCCCAGCATACAATCAGCCACTACAAAACCATGCTGCCTCCCCCGAATATCATTTAGCGACTGGCATACCCTCTGCCAGTAGCCAACCAATACAGGGCAGCTCAGCAACATGTGCAACAAGTGCGCCTCCATTCCTTGCACCTGGGACATTTCCGCACTTCATTCGGTTGGAACTTCATGAGTCACGCTGGTGTCTAATGCAGCCTATTAAGCACTTTACATTTTATCAGACGATATCTAGCGTTGATTGAAACGCTCTTGGTCAGCCTACATACATTCACCCGCTGTATGTCCATGAACTCCAGTCCCACTTTGAACCCCATTCATTTCCTGCTTAAATAGAAAAGATATCGACGTCTTCTCCATTGTCTGACACAGTAAATATGTCAAGCAAGGATGCGCATTTTGTTTTGAGGGGAATACTGTCCATCTAGCTGTGATAGCCATTTTAAGATGATGATAATGAAGCAATTGCAGCTCAGTAACCCCAACCTGTGCCTTTCAGCATGTCTGCGGAAATGAACTTGCCCGCCACATATAGGTCACCCATCATCCAGATACCAACCCTACCCCAGTCCCTCGCTACAGCCCCATCCATAGTGGGTTTCACCGACGCCATTCCCGACAGTGGTAACTTCTTGTCATACGATGCAACCTTATTCAGACGTTTATTGAACTTGGCCCAGGCTTCATGTATCGCTCCTGTCACAATATAGTATTATGCAGCAGAAGCAAGTCAGGGATCTCTTTCCTCTGGAATGAATGTGGTGCACAATAAAACCATTTTTTATTGTTACAACAAGATTATTTAAGGAGGCCTCCAACCCGTCATGTACCCACCTCCACAAGCACCCCGAGATCAGTAGACAAGGAACCATGCCAGGTTATTGTCAATGAATACTTTATTTATTTATGATTTTAATGGAAGATTTAATAAACAGTCACAATGAACACCAGAGAGCGGCAACACAAGTTTAAGAATATTCTTAGTCAAATGGCACACTAAGACAACTCGAACATGGATGGCACACATATTTACTTGACTGATTTCACTGCTACTATCAACAGATCAAAACACCATATAAATGAATGCAACCCACAGGAAAGTGTATGCGCACACAAAAGACTCTTGAGTCCCAGAAACCCTCATCCCCCTTAGACCTCCACTAGGTGCATTAGCTTTGAAGGGAAAGCAGTGTCAAGGACTGGGAACACCAGGTTAAAATCAGATTTAAAATGGGGTTTTCATAAACAATATGGGAACAGCAATGAATCGGACAATTTGTGTTCTGCACCAGGTAAATGGATTTTTACTTTATTAGGACAACTGCTGTGGGAAAGCACACAAGTGCTGCTTGCCTTTAGGAGACAAATAGGGCTTCTGAACAGACTAGCTAGCACACAATAGGAAACTCGATTTTAGTACATGCAACACATGAAGAAAAAAAAGGAAATGCAATTGTAAATCCGTTATCAAAATATAGTTGTGGAAGAAGGAAGGACTAGGAAAACCGGTTTTACACAGGTTAAGCGAAACGTTTAGGAAAACAAAAATGCAAAGGACACTTGTTTTTACTACGACTGCAAATGACAGACATGCTTTAAGCAATGGGGAACTCATATAGGAAAATTGGTTTTCAGTTAAAATCACAGAGGCACATAGCAGTTAGGTTCTGGGCAATGGGATTACTCACACTAGGAAAAACGGTTTAGGTTCAAAAAGACAGAAGCACATAGAACTTCATTTTGTAAAACACCTTTCAAGTGCACAAACAACTTCAATATTAGCTCGCAATGAATTTGATTCTTTGGGGAACACTTTATACCTATAATGTCTCACAAGACACTTGGAAGGAATAGTTAGTTTTGAATGCCAACTATTCCAATCCCGTGAAAGAATGTGGAAATTAATTGATTTACTGGAAAATGTCTTAGGGATCTACACAAGCAATGGGAGATTTTTTCAATGGCAAATTACAGGAATGCATGGGTAAAAACAGATTTTCAATGGAAACAATTACTACAATGCATAGGCAAGTGAAATATCTTTCAATGGGAAAATGACTGAATTACACAAACAAAGAAGATAGGGGATTTTCCTTTGGGGAATCTCTATGGCGATACTGAAAAAAATAGGGCTTATTTAATCTATTGCTGGGCATGTATATACTTACAAAAAGAGAGGGTTTGAGGGACATCAAGGGAGCACCAAGGCCTCACTGCAGGGACAATCAAGGTGTCGGTCAAGGCCTCTCTCTCTCCTCCAAAAGAGTCCTGCACCAGCTACTATAGCTCCTTGCTTCTCTCCAAGAGTTAGGCCCAACTCCGCAAGGATGGCTCAAAATTTGGTCAACTGCACACCTCGAGGTCTTGTAGGGAGAGTCCTGATTTGAGGCAGAGTGACTTATTTATGAGGCAAATGACATCATGGATGTGTCATCTTTCTCGCAAAATTGATAGGGCAGTGGGCAAGGGTTCCCTCCCATCTGTGGCCCGATAGGTCCAAAGACAGTGGGTGTGTTTTGGGAAGCCAAGGGAGGATGCCCCATCCATCATCTAACTTAGACAAGGGGTTGGGTCTGGCTTTTTGCACATGGAAATCTCACTTATTACAAATGTCCTTTCTCATCATATTACTGCACATATGGCAGCATTTTTGACTACTCCATGTTTCAGGGAATCGCATAAACCTTGTTTGGTGTCTGTGCGACATACTGGTGAGAAGCTACAATATATTCTCTATGCCAGATCTATATTAATGAAAAATGTGTTGCTCAGTGTGCAGAATATGAATAACTATTTATATATTTCTTCTAATTTTCATGGTTCTCACATTTATACAGAGATCACCATCAGGTTTTCCCTTGTGGTGTGTTGGTATCACAAAAATGTTGTCTCACCAGAAGCGGGTCACTGACAATTTTTCAGAAATCCAAACATGAACCATGTACGATTAATATTTCCCAGGTTATCCCATAAACAACATAACTCTCATTCTGTGCACTGGGTGTGAAGCTCCGCCCCACCCATAGAAGAGATCTGGTTTTAGCTTGATGGCCAGTTTTTCTGACAGCTTAAGTGGTTTTAGTCATAAAACTTGGGGGAGCAGGATAATTCCTCATCTCGTCCCCCTGACAACGGGGCCTTTGGAATTTAGTTTCACACTTTAAGTACCCATAGCAGAAACAAAACCAAGACTTTGGCTTTTCCTCCCACTGCAATATTCTAATCTTAAATCCCCTCTTAAAATCGCACAATTTCAACATGTAAGACCCTCGCACAGTGGTTACATGCAAACAGTGCTGACAGAAGGGCAACATAAATATATGTGTCAAGACTTTAGCTGCACCTTTGAATGCTTAAAGTGTTACTGTTAAAGTCACAATGGCATTGTTACTGGGTAAAGTTCCAGCTGTGAAACCTTTCATTCTGTTGCAGTATCACATTTCCTTGTAGATTCTTATAACTAAAAGGATTCTTCTGTGATGAGATTAATATGAACATAACTCTATTTCATTTGTTGCACCTCTTGCACACATTTTTAAGAAGCTTATCTTTAATTGAAAATGAAAAACAGATTTTTACATATAATGATATCTGTCACAGTGGAAGCTCCGTTCTGCTGCGCAGGCTTGCACACAATTTTGACACTTTCAATTACATACTGGACACTGCCACTCCTGCCAGTAGGACTTCCGCCATGTGAGACATTTTTTCAAACATAGCCTTGTGTCTTTCCCTTCGATGAGGCAATGACATTTTTTAGGCATCTCCAGGTTTTGATTCCTAATTTTGCTCATTTTCAGTTTGACATTACAGGGCCTCATTTTGCACATTACTCCAGTGCAGGGAGCCCTCATAGTGACTCTGGCCTGTAATTATGTCATTTAGGGCTATCTCACTCCACAAAATCCCCCCTTCTAGCTCTTTGGTGACTTTATCCAGAGAGAAGAGCTAGGAGAGAGTGGGGTGTTCATTTCATGATGGCCTGGGTTCGTCCCAGGGATCTCCTTTAGAGCATGCCTGCTCCTGGGTTAATTCCAGGACTCCCCTTCAGCATGCGTCTGCTCTATTTCTGGTCCTGATGGAGTGGGGCACTAGTTTGCCCCCACTCTCTTCGGATTTTGATTTTTCCATTAGGTTGTGGGTCCTGGGTCTCTACCCTTCCAGCGGGTCCCCCTGGCCTGTAGGGGCAAGGAGTTAATAGATCTGCCAAGAAGAACGGAACGATTAAGTATTTAATTTAATACCTTTTTCCCAGGTAGGGACGGGAAAATGCAGAACAAAAAATCAGGATAGACACATACAAAATATACATTTGCACACAGATTTTTCCTTACATAGACCTTGCAAACACACATTTTTGTTTTGCATATCCATTGCAAATACTCCTTTTTGTTTCACATATCTATTTCCAATATGTATTTCAAAATAAGAATAATTGTTCTACTCCCTGTAAATGTAGAATTTTCTTTATCTGGATTCCAATTCCTTACCTTTACCCTCACTGGGTTCTTCAATCAGTCACAGATTCTGCCTGGGGGGACAGCTCTTCGACTGATTGATGTACACCCATTTCTCTTCTGTTTGTTCTCCTTTAGGGATGCAGATCTTATAGGCGACAGATGAAATTTTATCTACAATTTCAAAGGGGCCGTGCCAGGAGGGAAGGAATTTCTGCTCCTTGGTCTGGTTCCTTTGAAAATTGTACAAGTAGACTGTGTCTCCTACTTGATATTCTTTCTTAGTAGTCTTTAAATTGTAGTGGGTTTTCATCCCCTCTGCCGATATTTCCAGATTTCATTGAGCGTACGCAAAAGCATCCTGAAGGTGTTTTCTCAGATTCTCAATATATTCATGTGTCGTGGACACGTTGATCGGGGTCTGTTCTTGCGTTCTGTAGAGCAGATGCTGAGGTAGCAACATTTTTTGTCCAGTCATTAGCTCGAATGGAGACATTTTTGTGGCAGAAGATGGTCTAGATCTAATGGCCCTCAGGACAATCGGTAGTCGAATGTCCCAACTAGGCCCAGGGTCTGCCACAAGCTTCTTTAGGATGCCCGCACTCATTTTATTGTACCTTTCATCTCCCACACTAGAGGCTAGGAGGTAGGCAATGCTGAGTTTTCTCTTTAACCCAAGAATCTCCCACATCTTAGCCGTCATCTCGCTGATAAAGGGACTTCCTCGGTCTGACTCAATCCGTTGGGGAAGGCTGAAACGCAAGAAGATGTGTTTGATCATCAGGGCAGCTGCAGTTTCTGACATGCAATTTGGGGCCAGAAGACATTCCACCCACTTGTCAAACAAGCATGTTACAGTTAACATGTACTTGTTTCCTCTAGAGGAGCAAATCACAGGCCCCATCAAATCTGCTTGTAAATATGACCAAGGCAGTGTCATCCCCTTTTCTGTAGGGGAGTTTGGTGTGTGAGGGAAATTGGCTGAAATTGCACACACACCAGACACCCCTTCAAATATTGGTCGAGGTCCTGCCCCATGTGTGGACAGTATGCAACCTCTCTCAAGATTTCCAAGGTTGTATACATTCCCTGATGACTGGCTGTGGCCATGTCATGGGCATGACTTAACATCAGCCTTCAGAATGAGGTAGGTACCACCCCCTGGTCACATCCAGAGATCAATCTCTGTACCAAGATACTGGCCCTCATTGCGGGTTTGGCAGTATGGCTGTCAACAAACCAGGCTGCTTTACCGGGTTCCTGCAATGAGGAATAAACGGGTCTTTCCGACATAGGAGGACCCGGTAATTCCTCCTTGCTGGAACCATTCCCCATTCCCATTTGAGCCCCCATAGGGCTCAATGGGAATGTGGATGGAGATAACAATGGGCACATTATAAGTGTCCCGTTGTTATCTCCCTCTTCCCCTCGCGGGACCTGGAAAAGACGTGTGGTTTTACCAGACGTCTGTTCCAGGTCCCGTGAAGGGAACCTCGTAATCGGCCCTGACGAAATGAAGGGGGCAGGTCCCATACCGGCCTCCTTCATTCCGTCAGCGTCTGCCTCTTAATGAGGCCCACTGTCTTGGATTGTCTTGGATTCGGAACTTTTGGGGGAACTTCGTCAACCCCCGGAGATCCTCTTTCCAGATAAATCAGTTTCGGTTAGTGGAAAATGTATGGGGTCTTCAATGTGCTGATAAAATTTCCCAATAATCGGATCCACTTTCTGTGCCGTAATCAGATCAGCATCTGGGGTCTCCTTACTCCACTGGGTAGTTGAGAGTTCATTTTGGGCAAGTGTTTGGGACCTGGTCACAGCAGCAACCTGCATTTTCTCCAACAGGGACTCGATCTCTATGAGATCCCCATGGACAGCTCCGGTTTTGGCCAACTGGTCTGCCAGTTCATTTCCGTTTTTTTCTAGTCCCTCTATTCTGGAATGACCCTTGATTTTCTTCCAGTAGATGGTCATCTCATTAGAGGTGACCAGATCATCAATGGGTTGTATTAGTTTGCTTGAGTGGTTTGTTGTTTGCACACAGCATGCCTCTGGTTTTCCAATTTAGCAGGTGCTCCACGAATCTATTCCAAACATAGGGCCTGATCACGACTTTGACGGTAATGCCGGTGGTATTACCGCTGGCGGTATTAGCCCTACCGCCGAACTCCCCGGCACTAATAGCGCCGGATCACGAGTTCAGCGGTAATGTAATTCCCCATTCCCCATTGAGCCCATTCGGGAATGCCCCATTCTCCATTGGGCTAATGGAAGTGAAGTCCTGATTTGGCGGACCCTTAAATCCGGCGGTAATAGTGTGAGGCCCATAATCTGAATTAGTGATTATTACGAGTTTGTGGAGTTGGTGTTGCACGGCAGTGAGGATGGCCTGATGAACCACCATCAACTCTTCCACCTGACTACTTCGGGGACCGATGTTGTACCCAGAGGAGGGCTACGGGGCATCATTCACCCAGGCATTCCCAACGCAAGCCACCAGTTCCTTGTCCCCATTGTTATAAACATGGTAGGAGCACCCATCCACATAAACTGTGGGCATCACCTGGCACATGTCTTCCTCATAGACTTTGTACGAGGAAGTCAGGTACGCCTCCATGTTGTCTTGTGTTTTTAGACTTTCTTCCTTCGAGATAGTCTTCTCGAGCACAATCATGCAAGTCAGCCAAATCGTGCGCAAGGGGACTCTTCTTGTTTGGTCATATCTGACCTCCACAGGAAAGCCTTGCATGGACAGAATCCAGGAAGTAACAAGGGTCTTGTGACCTCTGCATAGTCTTCTATGAACTTTCTACTATAATTAGTCAGTCCAAGAAGGCTTCTTAGTACAGGCAGAGTTGTAGGAACTTTCAATTTTAATAAGGTGTCCGCCTTTTTTTGCCTGGGAATTGAGACCCTCAGGGGTGATGTCATGCCCTAGGAAGTTCATGTCGGTTTTACACCACTGCGCCTCCTGGAAGGACAGTCTTGCTACGGCTTCCTTCAACTGTGTCAGAACATTGCAGATTTCTGCTATATTTTCCTCTACAGTTGAGCTTTTAATAAGGAAATCATCCACATAGGCCAGGTTTCCCCTTTAACCCAAGTTGGGCATGGCCTTGTGCAGAGAAATGCTAAAATCGTTGCCAGAGTTTATATATCCAAAGGGGGTTTGGGTCTACGTGTACTGCTGCCCCCCGAAGAAGGTAAAGGCCAACTTGTACTGGTATTCCCTACTCACGGGGACTGTCCAGTATACATTGGTCAGGTCAATGGTGGTATACACCTTTGACCCTTGGATCTGGGCCTGTCCCTGATCAATGTAGCGAAGAGGCCATTGGGACATGTGGGCCTGTTTATTTAACTCCCTAAGGTCTGTGCATAGTCTCCATTGGCCATTGGGTGTTAGTATCCCCAGTACCTGGTTATTATTCAATGTACTGTGGACTGGACCAATTATCCCACGGGACTCTAAGTTCTTTATGATCTCTGTGAGTGAATCCATAGATGTGAGAGGCAACCGATAGTGCTTCACGAACACTAGAGCCATCCCAGGGTCCATGGGTATGGATGTAGAATATATTTCAGTGCGACCACAGTCCTACGAGTACACAGCAAAGATTTCTTGAAAATCCAGAAACACCTGTTTCAGCTTCTGCTTTTGCTCCTCGGTCTCACATGCATTAGCGAGGTTGATCTGTTCCTCAACAATTAGCCTGAAGCCTGGAAATACCTCGGGTTTTGCAAACTCCTTGGTAACCTCCAGCCGCGTGGAAAGATCTCTTGATATGGTGTTGGCTTGGACAGGAGATTTCAGGTAAGAGAGGCTGTCACTGTTGACCTGAAATACCACCTAATGCTTCCTGATGTCGCAGGTCACCCTCACCCCTTAATGGCTGGAAGAGAACACCAAGAAATACACCCCTCGCCGGGTGAAAATCTTTTCTGAAGATAAGTCATCATCACAATCGTAGCAGTCATTAGGGATCTGTCCTATGATTTCATTCCCTGAGTCAATGGAGAAATATTGGGCATCAACCGCTATTCCAATTAAGGTGTCTGCACCCAGAGTGATACTCCTAGGGACGCTGTTATCCACCAATATTCAAATGGTGTTGTGTTCTAAGTCAACTAGTGGTATCAGGTTCAAATACAGCCCCTGCTGTTGGAGATGATCATTTAAATTTACATAAGTGTTCCAGGTTTTGGAGTATATGTTCTCTCGTAATTTTTGGGGGATGGTGAATTGTTGGCCCAGTCCTGGAATGGTGACCTCTTCTCCAGTTTGAATTTGAACTGCATACGGCAGCAGTTGAGCTGACCAAAATGCTTTTTCAGGATTGTCAAAACTCATGGGGTTACCCCCCAGTCGGGACCAGACTTTGTAATTAATTACGTCCAACTTAATTACGAATCGATTGAGAATGTCACTGCCTAAGTAGAAGTTAGAGGGGACATCTCGCACAACGCAAAAATGATGATCTATGCTTTTATCACCAATGGACATTTTTTGCATGCACCTGCTAGGCAGGAGATGTTTGGAATTGGGAGTTTCCAGGCCCATTTAACACTTGTCAATCAGCTTAAATGTGGGAATGATCTGATCTTTTGGGAGTTTCATGAATAACGCTTCGCTGATTAAGCTTTTTCCATTATTCAGACATACTCTGGCGGGAACAGGCTCTCTCACCTCATTTACCTAAATGGGGAGGAAAAGCTGTTCACCCTTTTTCTGAATATCAGCCAAACATCGAGCTGGTTTTCCATCACCTTTTATCATGGGGTTTGGATTTTCTTCAAATTGTGGATCAGTATAAAACTTCAGGGTATTTCCTTCCAGTGTGGAATGCCACTTGAAACTGGGAGGAAGGTTGATTTTCAAAAATGGAGAAGGGTTCCCATCACCAGTTTGTTCTCCTACAGAGATCACAGTTATGTCAGGGACTTTATTGTTCCTAATGTGGAATTCAATTTAGACAGACCGCTGCAGAACATATGGCATGTGCCATTTAGACTTACATAGTTGGTGCTATGTTTTATTTTTATTGGCGGGTTAGCCTGGGTCCAGAGGACCTTGTTCACAAAGTCTATTAGGGGTGATAACCTCCGATGGATGTCATTCTTTAGGAGATAGGGTGTGCCCTCTGGAGTGATGACTATGACCAGGTGTTTCTCCTTGTGTCACTCAATTTTGATCTCCAGATCTGCAGTACCCTTGGCAGGAATGTCATTTCTGTTGAAGTTCTGGAGTTGTCCAGGAAGAGGTGTGAGGGGAATTTGGTGACTCTCCCCCCTTCCTGAATTGATTTGCTCAAATGCCTTTTTGGACAGAAGGGTGACTTGGGATCCTGTATCCACCAGTGCAGAAAATGCACACTGGCCTTGTACCCTGAGAGGGGCATCAAATCTGCCTTCTTTCTCCTCCAGGAGGCAAAGGAAATGTGCATTTTGGGCCAGCTGGGCGGTTAATTTCTTTATTTTGAACTCCGACACTGTGTGATCTTGGGCAATTTTCTGTGTTGAGTCTGGGAATCTGTAAAGAAAATTTGGCATCCTAAGATTTGGGGGGTTTGGGAATCCCCTTTTTCCCCTGGTTGTGTGCTGTCCCCCTTTTCCTGGAAACAGTCACTTGAAGCGGTTTGGGGGATGGATTCCTCATTTATTTCCAGGTTCTTTGGATGACATTTCTGGGGTTAAGGGATTTGTGGTTCTGGGTCAGCCCCCATACTTAACCAGTCTAAGTTAGTGTCCACATCCTGTTGTTCCTGCCCAGACCCACTACCTTCCACTCCCTCCACACCTGAAGCACTTCACTCCGAGCTGTCCTGGAACAGGCGTCGTCAGGAAAGGTAGTCCTTTTCTCTTTTATGAAGAACAGGCCTGCCTCGGGAAGAAGCCACAGTGGCCGCCTGGAAACTGCAGCCCTATGACTCCTCTCCCGGAGAATGCTTGAAATGGGGACAAAGCCTGGAAGGCAGAAAAAACCCAGTTGGTTTGGCTGATATGAAAGGTGGGAGTCCGGATGGCTGAGAAACAGATAGTCCTCTGGTCAGGATAAGGATCCGGGATCCAGTGTTAAATGTTCTGGGAGAACGAGACAGAGCTTCCTCAGTCGGGCTCCTGAGAAGGCTCCAGAATGGGTAGAAGAAAGCAGTCTAGTGGGGGCAAAAGAGAGGGAGGTGTTTCCGTGCCTGCAGTGACACAGAGAGAGGGCACCCCAGGAGACGCGGCAGGGCAAGGAGGAAGCCGCAAAAAGAAGAGAGCCGTGAAGCGGTGAGAAAATAGAAGCGGGAAAATGCTGGAGGGTAAGCGGAGAAACAAACTGATAGAAAGGGGAAACAGAGAGGGAAGAACCCAAGAGGGGAGCTTCTGAGCAACAGAAAACAGGAAGAGAGAAAAAAGAGAGCGAGTGGAAGGAGAAGCGGGAGACGGGACCCGCGGAGAGGAAACCCAGCAGGGGCCGGTCAGAAAGAGCAAGGAAAGATGCTCCAATGCAGAACACAAAGGGAAAAATGCACTAACAGCGTGTGAACCGGAAAAGGTGAAACTAACCTAGTGGTTGCAATGCACCATCTGCTGGGAGTGCCTAAGGTAAGTACCTCTCAGCAGCGGCCATGACAGAGGAACACTTGAACGCTATCTCCCGAACGTGATGACAACGTGGAGAAGCGTTCAATGGCGGTGCATTCACCACTGGTGCCACAAGCGCCAATAGCATGGGCACATGACAGTTAGGGTCTTTTGGGACCCATTTTTCTTTGGAAGGAATTCCCTCATCCTTGAAAGAGAAGACTTACTTCCTTGAATCCTCCAGGGATTCTTCCCCTTCAAACTGGGGGACACAGACTTACTACACAAAATGAGTTTTCTTGGTCTCTCCTATTTACCCTCTGTTCCCTAGGTGGCAGCTTTTTGGGGGTAGAAGATTCTGGTTCAGGTTCACAGGTGAGGAAGCAAGCTACCTCGAGGGCTTTGCATTTCCCTCCTGGGCCTCCTCCTCTGGAACCTAATGGTTATCTGGGATTTCTCCCCGTCATTGCTCCGGGGTGCCAGACCCCGGGGTTTGAGCTGTTCTGGGCAGCCATGCTCATTTAAGGGCTCTGCTGAGCCCCAACATGCGACTCAGGTCTTGGGTCAAACGCGTGACCTGGTGCTCCGATTGTGACATCCTCTCGGGTTGATATGGGGGTCTAGGGTCAAACCTTTGCTGCTCTCGGGAAGCCTGACTGTCCAATCTCCCAAAGTAGCTTGGGTATTGAGGGTTTCACTGGTAGCCCTCCATCCTAAGTCTCCATTCTCCCTGATGTGGGGGTCTAGACTCCTGGAAGTGGGGAGAGAGAGGAGGATTGTTCTGGAGGTTGGGGCTTGGGGGGTACCTGGGGAAGAAACTTAAACCGGAGGGTGGAAGATCACTGCCCTCCTGAGGGAGGTTTTGCATGAAGTTTGGAGGAAAACTTCCTGGGGTCATGCTTATCTGATTGGAACCCCCCTTGAGCCGGGGGCGTCCATATGTACCCCAAGATGGGTCTGTTCCCTTGGACACATTTGTGGGGTACCCTGCCTGGCTACCATCCCCATGGGACTGGTCAGAGGGTCTTTTCTTCCTTTCATTTGGTTTGTTAGCGGGAGGGGTATTTTTAGGACTCCCACCCCGTTTCTAGGTCCAAAATGGTGGTGTTCTTCATCTCCACCACCTTGGCAGCAGCAGGGGTGTTGGCTGGTTTGGGATTTTTGGGGGAGTTTTTATTTTCCACAGGCTTTTGGACTTCATAGATCCGGGTAGCCGGTTCTATTACCCATTCCAGAGTCCTTTTATCGTGGAAGTCCCTAACCAGTTGTGTTATGAAGTACTTAAGGAGGGCATGAAAATAGGTACTAATAAACTCCCTACTTATTGTGCGCACCCATCTAGAGGTTTAGCCAAATGCCCCCTTCAATTCTTGCACAAACTCTCTCTGTGCCTGATTCTCTCTGCACTGCAGGCTGTAAACAGCCTTGCGAGCCTCCTGGGAGTTATGGTGTATGGAGAAGTGTTTCAAGATGGCTGTCTTGTATGTAGACCATCTTGAATGATTTTGATCCTCCAGCCCAGCAAAGAAGCGGGAATATTCTGTGGAGAATGTCTACTTGACTAATTCCACGGAATTATTGTAAATTTTTATGTCAAATGACATCATGATCTGGTCATACAGCTCCAGATGCTTTCAGACTGAGTACTTGGAATTTTTGTGGTAAAAAGTCATGAAGTTTCTAATGGCTTTTATTTGTCGAATGGGGTCTTTTACTAGAGTTCTCATTTGTTTGCCAGCCTTGTTTTTCCACTGCACCTGAGTCCATTCGCCCTCAGACTGCTACTATTTGTGGTCCCGTCCCTATGCTCGAGGTGCTCCCTGATTCTTTGAGACTGGGAGTCTCACCCAGAATGAGGGGGCCTAATTTCTTCTCCCCTGCTGTATTGTGGTCTCTCTGGGTCACTTCCCCAGGACTACTTTTTTTTGCACAGAGGAGTACTCATCTGACTCCTCCCACCTTCAGGGCGTGGTGGAGAACTCCTCCCACCTCCCTGGATGGGTGGAGGATTACAGGATGCTCTTTTGGGGCATAAACTCTGACTCTTCTTTATCTGCAAAGTGGTCAGATGTTCCCATTGTAACCTATGTCTCTGCCAGTCGAACTCCCTTATCGTCTCTTCATAGCAGTCCTCCTGGTCAGATGTATTTGCCAAAATGTTTTTGAACCTAAGCTGGTAGACATGAAGTTAGCAGTGCCTTACACATACAAGGTGGTGAGCTGGCTTGAGGCCCCAGGTACAGGGGGCATCACGCCATAATCACGGGTTGCCCTTCCATTATCTAACTGTTCAGGGTTCCTCAAGGCCTGATTAAATAAATCTAGCCCATTCTTTTTCTAATCTCTCTAATTCATCTTTCTCAGCCCCTATCTCTTGGTAGTATGCAGAGGCCCGAGTTTTGTACTCTGCTTCCAGGGCTTGGCTGGCTTCTATGACCTTACCTTGGGCTACTACTTGGCCATGGAGTCCCCGGTTCTTCTCACAAAGGGCCTAATTTCCGTTCTGTGTGTCTTGTATTGTCTGGGAATACTCAGACCATTTCTTTTGCAGGAGACTAATATTCTCACTCTGTGCATGTTTGATCTGTATTGTCTGCTCTAGGTCACATTCTATTAATCTCATATGCCCCATTCATTTTTCATTCTCTACTTTTATGTTAGTTCCTGAAAACATGACTCGCCTTTCTTCAGGTCTGCCTTCAACTGGCACAATTCCTGGCATAAGGCAGTTTTGTCCTGATACAGTGTGCCATTCAGTTCACTAAATGTATCTCTCTGCTGTTCCATAGCGCTCAGCTTCCGGCGCTTATGGTCAAATTACTCTTAGGAATGGACCTCTTTAATAATGAACTGGTTATTCTCCTCTTTCAATTGCTGAATCTGATTTTGCACAGCACGCATGTCCTCTAAGCAGATTCTATTGTACGCCACTTGTTGACTCAATTTTAATTGACTCTCTTTCATGTTGTCAACCTCTTCTTGGCACTCCTCTTGTTGTGCTTCCAACTCCTCCTTTAGCTGCTGAATGATGTTTCCTAATTCTATCTCAGTTCTTTGGCTCTGTAGCACTTTCTCCTCTACCTGCCTTAACTCTGTCTGTGTTTGCTCCAGTAACTCAGATTGATTTTGCCCAGAGGCTACACTCTCCTGGTACCTTTTGTCCATGATTATCAAGTTGAAGAACATATAGGCAGTGAGCTGGACCATTTTAGTTTTCTCATCTTTGGTGGTCTGCGTCATGTATTAATCTGTCAGGGCTTGATGTGACAGGTCACGGTCTTGCCACACATCCATATTTATAGAAGTCATTTTATGTATTATACAAGATTGCCAGTCCCTGTTCGGCCCATTCCCCTTTAGTGAACAATTTGGACAGAAGGTGCTTCTTAGCCATGTTAATTTCCACCATGCTTATTGTGAGAAGTGTTCTGCACCTGATGGGTTATCTCTACAAAGGCAAAATCTCCACCATGCTCCTGCCTAGTTTATGCTTATAATATTTTATTTAGACACACCGCCCTGACATTCAGGGTACAAGTTTGGCTGGCTTCTTCACAGTGTAACACAGCATACCTACCATCTACTGAATCTAACAATGCCTTCAATGGGCTCCACTTCTTAATCCTGTACTACGAGCCCCAAAGTCTGTCACAATTTATTATTATCTAGCAAAAGCAAGTCAGGGATCTCTTTCCTCTGGAATGAATGTGGGGCACAATAAAAACGCTTTTTATTTTTACAACCAGATTATTTTAAGGAGGCCTCCAACCCGTCTCGTCCGACCTCCACAAGCACGCGAGATCAGTAGACCAGGAACCAGGCCGGTGTGTTGTCAATTAATATTTTATTTATTTATGATTTTAATGGAAGATTTAATGAACAGTCACAATGATCACCAGACGGTGGCAACACAAGCTTCAGAGTACTCTTAGTCAAATGGCACACTAAGACAACTCAAACATGGATGGCACACAGATTTACTTGACTGATTTCACCACTACTATCAACAGTTCAAAACACCATGTAAACAAATGAAATCCACAGGAAAGTGCATGCACACACAAAAGACTCATGAGTCCCAGTAACCGCTAACCCCTAGACCTCCACTAGGCTTGTCAGCTTTGAAGGGAAGGCAGTGGCAAGCACTGGGAACAGCAGGTTAAAATCGGATTTTAAATGGGGTTTTCATAAACAATATTGAAAAAGCAATGAATGGGACAATTCTTTTTCTGCACCAGGTAAATGGGTTTTTACTTTATTAGGACAACTGCTATGGGACAGCACACAAGGACAATATGTGCTGCTTGCTTTTAGGAGACAAATAGGGCTTCAGAACAGACTAGCTAGCACACAATAGGAAACTCAATTTGGGTACATGCAACACATGAAGAAAAAACAGGAAATGCAATTGTAAATCCGTTATCAGACTATAGTAGGGGAAGAGGGATAGACTAGGAAAAACAGTTTTAGACAGGTTAAGCAAAACTTCAAGGAAAACGAAAATGCAAAGGACACTCGTTTGTACTACGGCTGCAAATGACAGACATGCTTTAAGCAATGGGAAACTCACATAGGAAAATTGGTTTTCAGTTAACATGACAGAGGCACATAATGGTTAGGGTCTGGGCAATAGGATTACTCTCACTAGGAAAAACGGTTTGGGTTCAAAATGACAGATGCACATAGAACTTAATTTTGTAAAACAACTTTTAAATGCACGGACAACTTCGATTTTAGCTCGCAATACATTTGATTCTTTGGGGAACACTTTATACTTATAGTGGCTCACAAGACACTGGCAAGGAATAGTTAGTTTCAAATGCCAACTATTCCAATCCCATGAAATAATGTGGAAATTAATTGATTTACTGGAAAATATACTAGGGATCTACACAAGCAACAGGATATTCTTTCGAGGGGACATGACAGAAATGCACAGACAAACAATGGATTTTCAATGGAAACAATTACCACAATGCACGGACAAGTGAAATATCTTTCATCTCTCATCAGTGGAAATCCCTACCACCGGAAATTAAATCAATCTCTACAATGCATGTCTTTAAAATTGCCTTAAAACATCATTGTCACCCTCTTAAAGGAGCTGCCTCTCTCACTTACTTCTCATTGCCTCCTCCTTAATCCCCTATTACCCTCCTTAAATGTCTTGTATGTATAAGTTCCACCATCTCCTACCACATCTGGTTTTCTTTATACTACTTCACCTATGCAACATTTATAGGTACCCCACCCGACATTGCCCTGTGTCCTATGTGTTTTTTTATTTATTTTTTATTGTGGTTTTAGTTACCAGAGCAACCTTACACACGTAGAAAAAAAACAATGAAAAGTAATACAAAGCAAATACAAACAAATATGAATCCACATTTAAATATACATACTCTCCTTAAAATCAGGAAAAGCAAAAAGTAAATTGGAACCGACAATTCACTGAATAAGAGCAATAACACACAGTAAAAATTGATACAGTGTTAAGATAAGAGGGAGATTATGTCCCCACATCAGCAATATCAGAGAGGTCCGCATATAGACTATTAGAAGATGGACACAGAATCTTTCGAGTACATGGCCAACATACACAAAGTATACCGGGCCTTGAGTGAAATAAGGCAGGGCTCATGCCTCACAACACAGTTGGGAATAGCACTGGATAGGCCCAGAACCTGTTCCCATAATTTGCCATGGGCCACATTAATAAAAATCCCCCATGTCAAAAAGTCAGTAATCCAAGCCCTACAAAATCACTAGTTCCACCTTTGCCAAATAAAAGCGCCTAATCGGAAGAGCAGAAGTCATACATACCCTTCAATATAAGCACTTCATTTTCAAAGTCAAGGGGGACAGCCTGTTCTCAAGACCAGTCTTCCAGTTGGCACATGTGGAACAAATGGATAGATTGTATCCTAGATACCTTAAGGCACCCACATGTTCCAATTTTTCCCCAGCCAATTTCCAAGTAAAGTGTTTTAATCTCTTCCACCCCCTTGAGAAGATCACAATTTTAGATTTAGTTCCATTGGGGATTAAGTTGTTGTTGACACAGTACTGGGCAAACAGGTTAAGTTTAGTCTAAAATCCCTCAGGGGTACAGTCGAACAGGATGAAGTTTGTCATCTTGTACCTTGATGGTAAGGTCAAGAGGATTAGGGGAGTACTAAATTACTTAACAAATTCTATAATTGGATTA